>NC_047679.1:28838674-29138674 GCF_011762505.2 Arvicanthis niloticus
CTCTCTCTCTTCCTCTTCTTCCTTTGTCTCTTTCTTTTTTTACTATCTTCAGCATCTTGCTGTGTATCCCAGGCTGACATGAATTTGTGATCTGCCTACATCAGGCTCCTGAGTGCTGGGACCACAGAGGTGTGCCATCAGGCCTACCTCCAGATTTTTAACTCATATGGCATATTTTGCCCAGTCTTTTCTGATATATTTAATCTTTTGAGGCAGACTTTACTCCCAAGGATCCACCTGGCAGCCCGGCAGTCCACAGCTTTGGATCTCTTCTTGGGCTGCTGGGCAGCTGGCCCCCTTTTCTATATCACTCATCTGTTTAGGCTACTCTACTGGGTGAGGCTTCAGTTACACCATGCATGGCTAGTTTTGTACTTCCTCTGGACACATGCAAAGAGAAATGTCACAGCAGTAAAATAAATAATGCATATTAGAAGTTGTCAGTGAGGCAGATATAGTCTTAAACAGGAATCCAAGATTTTAAAATCCTGCATATAAATAGCATGCTTTTCATAATCAAATGCATTGGTAACATCAGAGGAAAATATAAGAAAGATATGTGCTAAAGCCTTAATATGGGTAGTTGGGATATGCATGACTTATTTCATTTTTACTTAACATTTTCCCCTATGAACTTGAAATCATTATTTCATGCTTAGAAAGGGGATATACTAAAATATACTCCTTTTCTTCCCAAGGTTAACAAGTGAAAAAGGCATGCTGTGAACACATCTATTAAATTTGGGTTGGAAAATAGGTGGAATTGGTTGGATGTTGCTAACACCATCCATCTGGTTTAGCTGCATTGGATAAAAATCAGTAGATTTCTTAATTTAGCCTTAGTTTGAATTACTGGGGCCTTTATACAGCCTCAGACAGAGAAATGAGCCACTCTGTACCTGAAAAACTGAGATGGTGCTATCCTGATGTAGGCGTCCAAAGGGAATACTTTTTTAAGATGTGGCAAGTTAATGTTTGCAGAGAAAATGTTGTTCTGTTCTTCATGAGTTCTCAAAAAATAGAACATCAACATAGCCAGCCTCCCACTCCAACTGCAAAAGAACCTCCAGTTCTCATTTATGGTAGGTGAACCTTGAATCCAACATTGATAAGTAAGCCAAATGTGATCATAAGGGCTTTTGTTTCATTTTATATTAGCAAAAATATAATTTATATTTTAAAGTCAGAATTTGCTACTGGAACCTTTTCTTTTTATTCCAATGGCAGGAATTTCTTTGTAGTGATATTTCTGCTCTCACTGCTTCTTTAGTCAGAAAACCATTGATGTTCATGTATAAAGTTTTGCATTGTTTCTCTGTGTGAAGTTTAAAAGGATGTATCCATTTTTCCTTCCACTATTACTGGCATGATGATATTAATTATATCTGCTTCTTCTTCACCAGACACTGTAGCTGCTGGCTGAAATATAAGAACTGGCCTCAGTGGACCTTAGTGTCTGTCTCTTTAACCCAAGAAGAAGCAGTGCAGATAGGTAGAAAATGCCATTACTGCAGGTGCTGCTAGATAGTAGGAGATACATCAGGCAAGAGGTCTCTGAGTTATCAGAAAATGACCAGACAACAAGCTACCATGAAAACACCTACATAAAGAGTATGGACAAAAGAAAAGTTTAGAATAGACCACAGTATATACAACTTAATCTGTAGTTACTGTTCCCTTACTCAAAATTATGCATTGGCCAAGAATGTACTCCAGTTGCTGGACATCCAATCCTCTTAGCTTTTGGACATGAAGTATTCCATCATACCTCACAGATCATGAATGTTTGTGAAGAGAAGCTGTCTTGAAGAGAGATGGATATTTTGACAACAAATAAGAATATATCAAGAACTCACAAGAGAATAGCACCTGAAGATATAGAGCAAACCTATCAATTACACAGCTGTAGATGACACAGACAGTGGAGTTAAGCATGAAAATAATAAGCCTGCAAGAACTGGCACACTGCTAAGAACAAATCCTCCTACTTAGAAACCACCAAGTCCTCCAGGGATAGAATATTCCTAATAAAACTCAGGAACCTGTCATACCCCCAAAAGTTCCTAAGGACTACACGACTAGTTCCTAAAAGCCAGGATGTCAAAACAATACAGCCAGGAAGACTTCTTTATATTACACACACAGTGCAAGGAGTGCTGGAAGTGGAAGGCAAGAACACAGTGCATTCAATTGTGGTGGCTGATACCTTATCATCCACTATTGAAGCAGTTGCTGATATCCCAACTCTATCATTACCACCTCCACCAGATGGCATCCCCAATGACACCACACCACCTCCACCACCACCTTCTGCAATGGATTATGAAGATGAAGCTTTAGTAGCTCAGTATCATGATCCATGTGCAGATGAGGTTTCTGTAGAAACCCCCAGGAACTGTGCTGAGAAAGTTGTTACAATATGTGATCAGATAAGAGTCAATAAGATGAGCTATCATTTAAGTAGCACACAGTCATTTATATTATAAAGAATGATGAAAGAGTCTGTAATAAGTAAAATAACTGCTAACATCTATAATTTTTCTTTGTCTTACTTTTAAAGTAGGTTTTTACTATTAGTCATATCATGGTACTATGTGGTTAAGAAAAGAAATTTGCTCATATCTTCAGGATATGCTTATTGGTATATGTGAGTGTATACTTATAAGCATGAATCTTTGAGACAACTTGTGATTTGCTAAACAGCAAGTTATGCAAGAAGCTGTACAAAACTAATTATGCCTGTTTACTTATACAATGATAACTTTATAACCTCCCCAAATATCCTGGGAGATAGAACATATTATATTAATCGAATTATGACTCCTATTGTACATCAGTACTAATGAATGCCAGACTAACATTAAAATGAATAAGAACATGTACATCTTGTTGCTAGTCATATGCTTTTATTTAGATTCTCATTTTAAATAATGTTTGTAGATAGGCATAATGCGACATACCTGCAACCTCAGTACTTGATAGACAGAAGCAGGAGAATCAGAGTTCAAGGTCAGCATAGTGAGTTCAAGACCAGTCTCAATTACATGACACCCTATCTCAAAACAATCACACAAACAAAAATATATCAAAATTTACGATCAAAATTTTGTTTAAGCATATATGAAAATGTATGCATTGAAAGACTGGGAAGATGGACGTGGCTTGGTTGGTATTTATTGCACAAACGTGAGGACCCCCACATTACAAAACCAGATATTGAGCATGCACCTCCAATCCTAGCACTGGGAAGGCAGAAATGAGAGGATTTTGAGGGATTGCTGAGCAGCTAGCCTAGCCAAACTGATAAGTTCCAGGTACAGTGACAAACTATTATAAAATTAGGTGATGAGTGCTGTCATTGATGGTGTGTCCCCTGACAAAACAGCAATGCCTGTGATTGGTAAAGGGCATGGAGATAAACCACTCTGCAGACAGTATCTGCTTTATTGCACAGGAGCAACGACTTATAGAGTGTAAGCCATTCAACTGTGATTGGTTAGCACACTGCCTTAGATTGGATAGGGAGTACACATACCAGCAGGGTCTCTGTGACAAAAAGCTCATTAAAGGAGACATGGAGAGTGCAGATGTGTCAGCAGGCCACCTGGCTACTCACAGTACTTCAGAATTTAGTGTTGTGACTTCAGAGGCATGGTGTGCCATGCTTCTTATTTAGAAGGGCAGTGTGCCAAATAATCTAGCTGCCCAGTCATGCCTACATAGTCTCCTACAGGTGAATGAATGTTAAAGACACCAGCCATCTATTTACATCTGGCCTACACACACACACACACACACACAAATATACACATATACATACATGCACACACACAAAATATATGCGTTGAAATACACTTAAAAATTCCAAGATGCTTCTAATTTACACTTACCTAGAATAGTCATACCTGCTTGAGCCTCAATGGTTTCCACATAAAACAAAACAGAGGATTATCTATAACCCATAATATTGTCGTTTGTATCTATGCTTTTTGTTTTGCTTCATCTTTTCTTTTCTTTTTTTCTTTACTTCGTACTCTTTTTTGCCCTTGTGGGTTTTTGTTTGTTTGTTTTATTGACTTTGTATCTCATTCATTGCCCCCTCCCAGTTACCCTCCTACAATCCTTTCCCCATACCCCCTCCCCTTCTCCTCTGAGAGTGTGGAGGTCCCCTGAGTATCTCCCCACCCTGGCACATTAAGGTTCTGTTTGGCTAGGTGAATCCTCTCTCACTGAGGCCAGACAAGGCAGCCCATCTAGAAGAACATGAAGACAAAGCTGCACACATGCTATACATGTGCTGGGCGGGGGATGGGGCTAGATCCAGCCTGTGTATGTTCTTTGGTTGATGGTTCAGTTACTAAGAGTCCTGAAGAGTCTAAGTTAGTTGACTCTGTTGGTCTTCCTGTGAAGTTCCTATCCCCTTCGGAGCCTTCAATCCTTCCCTCTACTCTTCCTTAAGAGTCCCCAAGCTCCATCCACCATTTGGCTGTGGGTGTCTGCATCTGACTGAGTCAGCTGCTGGGTGGAGTCTCTCAGAAGACAGCCATGATAGACTCTTGTCTGCAAGCATGTCATTAATAGTGTCAGGGATTGGTGCTTGCCAATGGGATGGGTCTCAAGTTGGGCCTGTTACCAGTTGGCCATTCCCTCAGTCTCTGCTCAGTCCCCTGCCCCTGAATTTCTTGTAGAAAAGAGTAAGTTTTGCACTGAAGGTTTTGTGGATAGGTTGGTGTCCCTATTGCTCCCATGGGGTTCTTGCCTGGCTACAGGATGTGTCATCTTCAGGTTCCATATCCCCAATGCTGTGAGTCACCGCTAAGGTCACCCCCATTGATTCTTGGGTGCCTCTCTTATCCCAGGTCTCTGTTACATCCTGGAAATGCCCCTCACCTCCCCAACCCTGTCAGTTACAGTTTTTCTTGAATTCTCATGGCCATCTGGCCATCCCTTCTGTCCCTCCTCACACGTGATCCTGAACCACCCCTCATTCCCTTCCTTATGCCCTCTCCTACCATCTGCCTTTTTATAACTATTTTATTCCCTCTTCTAAGTGAGATTCAAGCATCCTTACTTGTGCCTTCTTTGGGTCTGTGGAGTATAGCATGGGTATCCTGTATTTTATGGCTAATATCCACTTATCAGTGTGTATATACCATGCATATCCTTTTGGTTCTGGGTTACCTCACTCAGGATGATATTCTCAAGTTCCATCCATTTGTCTGCAAAATTCATGATGTTTTTTAAATAGCTGAATAGTATTCCATTGTGTAAATGGACCACACTTACTTTATTCATTCTTCAGTTGAGGGGTATCTATGTTGTTTCCAGTTTCTGGCTATTATGAATAAAGCTGCTATGAACATAGTTTGAGCAAGTGTCTTTGAGCTATACCACCAGGAGTGGTATAGCTGTGTCTGAGGTAGAACTATTCCAAGTTTTCTGAGAAACCATCAAATTGATTTCCAGAGTGGTTGTACAAGTTTGTACTCCCACCAGCAATGGAAGTGTGTTCTCCTTACTCCACATTGTAGACAGCATGTGCTATCACTTGAGTTTTTATCTTAGCCATTCTGACAGGTATAAAATGAAATCTCAGGGTCATTTTGATTTTCATTTCCCTGATGACTAAGGACTTTGAACATTTCTTTAAGTTTCTTTAAGACATTACAGCAGTCCTTAGTACATCCAGGAGTACTACAAAGGGTAGTCATCTGCAAACCAAGAAAAGACTCAGAGAAAACCAACCTTGCTGGCACCCACATCTTGAACTTCCAACCTTCTAAAACATCTTCTACATGTTTTTTCTGTTTCTTAAGCCATCCACCCTGTAGCATTTTGCTATAAGGGCCCTAACACACTAATTCCCTCTGGGAATAGGAAGCTTAGGGCCCCCATGTTAACCTTCTTCATTCTTTCTGTTTCTGAAAACCTCATGCTTCCTTCATAGTGGGTTGTGAAGTAAGTTTACTTAGTGAATTTTGACCAGTGTACTATATTAAAATAGAGGTGGATGCAACATAACAGAATGCACAGAAGATGGTATAGTAAAATAGAGACTATCACTCTTGTGAATCTTTATTTCCATTATATATGTATAGGTGTATATGGGTTATGTAAGTTATTTTGTCATGTTGTAAGTTGAATTTCATGCTTTCAATAATGGAAATGTAAATAGAAAGTCACTAGCCTGATTGGACTCCAAATGCCATCTCTGCCCAACTCCTTAATTACATTGATTCTGCCACATGCAAGGTTCACCATGCACTTAACTGCTGCTGAGTGTTCTGCGTCTCTGCCCAAAAGATAAGTAAAAAAATAAAATAGACAGGTTTCACAAACAAAATGTATTTTTCCCAGAATAGACATTATTAAATATGCCTCAAGCAAAGAACCTGGCTCATCTTGACCTTCATTGGGCTGATTTAAAAGTATTCATTTTCAGAAGAAATTACAAACTTTAAAACTGTGTCTGAACATAAAAAATGCAAAATTATATCTAACGTTCAAGTAGGAACCCAAAATTTGACTGAATTTTCTCTTTTCTAACATGCCATTAATTGGAAGTGTTTTGAAGCTAGAAACATGCCATAGAGCTGTACTGTCCAATATGGTAGCCACTAGTCACCTATGGCTACCTAAATTTAAATTCATTAAAATTAAAAACTCCATTTCATCGTCTCACTAGATACATGGCAGTGGTGGTTACATGTTCTGTACCATAAAGCATTACCATCATTGTAGAAAGTTCTACTGGGTAGCACTGCTTGTTAAAATACTGGACAAGTTCCTTTGGAGGAAATAGGTCTCCCCATGTTGTGCACATGGGTTGCAACTGTACCTTTGTTTACTTCAAGAGGAGAAAGTAAAGTCGGAATGTCATGAAAGAGGAGTCCTACAGCAAAAGACACAGTCCTACAGCAAAAGACACAGAACTATATAATAGTAATAATAAACATTTTTATTGAGCTCACTGTTTCACAGTGCCAAGTACTTTACAGGCAGTCAGTCTATACTTACAGTCCTAGGAAGAGCTAACCCTTTTTACAGATAGAATATTTGAGAGCTAAGAACTGAGGGTCTTCTTTAAGAACTGATGAAAGAAGGGGAAGCACTGAATTTGAGGCCAGTTTCTAAGCCTTATTCTCCTTCAACTGTACTAGCAGTTCTCAACTAGGGATTCAGGTAGAAGATGAAGAGGAGTCAAAAGGTGTTTTGTCACCATCATCTGCACTGATTGGAAACCCAAAAAGACTCTTTATTTCCAGGAGACTTTTCCTAAAGTTTTTTAAAGCCAGCCCCTCAATATTCTCCAACACCATGTTCTCTGATCATTCCCAGCCCACAGCTCTCAGAAAACCACAGAACCGAGGCCAGAGAGATTTCATGAAAAGGCTATCCTGGACAGCTTCAGTGAAAATCTCTAAATGATATGTAAACTGAATAATGGAGAATTACCAAAAGTTCTCTGGGTGATTCTTATATGCATATTCTGTTTTATTTTCTTAAAGGTATATATATATATATATATATATATATATATATATATATATATATGCATATGCCACATAAGTATAGTGCCCATAGAGACCAGAGGGGGATGCTTAATTACTTGAAACCAGAGTTAGAAATGAATGTGACTCATTAGACGTAGGTGCTGAGAACCAGATTGTTCCTTTTAAAGAACAGTAAGTGTTCTTAACCACTGAGCTCTCTCTCTCTCTCTCTCTCTCTCTCTCTCTCTCTCTCTCTCTGAGAAAGCTATTTTGAAATTTTCATCCTATCATAAAAAAGCTGGACAATACATTTGGAAGCCAATTAGGTATTAGCTGCCTAATAATAACAAAAAAAATGATTGTTTTGACTGTGATTCTCAATTGTATTACTGAACATTGGAATTTTAAACAAAAACATGTAAAAGTAAATGATTGGGGTGGGGAAAAGAATTAAAGAATCATACACACAAAGAATGTAACCTTCTCAGATATTGAACAGGAGTATTTACACAATAATTAATGTATTAATTGAGTTTTAAAACCTTGGATTAAATTAATGAAGCCAGAAATCTGTGGGGGGATAAGAACAAACAAAAATAAGAGCTACTTAATCATTAGTTAGATTTTTAAAAATCTGTTTTTAGTCTTCATTTCAAAACTAGAAAAATATAGATTTTAGGGCTACATTTCATAAACTGAATGGTAACCACATCAATACAAAGTTTAAGGAAGAGGAAACAGCATGAAAATGAAGAAACACCTACTAAATTACCAGTGAATAAGAAAAGAAACAGGCAAATACCACACACAGCACAAATAAATCAGCTTTTGTGCTACCTATAAAAACATCTAAAACAAAAAATACACCAAAAGATAAAACTTAAAGAGAGAGTTAAAAATATATCAATTAAAGCCTGATGTCTGAGCTTGATCCCTGGAACCCACACAGTGAAAAGAGAGCTGACTGCCACAGGGGCATGCTGTGGCATGCACTCCCTTCCTGTGCATGCACACACAAATAAACAGATGTAATAAAACTACATCAATTAAAGGTGGTAAAGAAAGCACTGTGGTGCTATTATTGGACACAGAATTGGAAGCCAAAACACTATCCCAAAAGAATAATTGTCTAACACGGGAGTGAGAAGGGAGGACTTCACAAGCTTTGAACAATGTAAAATATTTCGGGGGGGGGGGTTCAGTTTTCAGGAAAGGTCTCAAGTATCCTAGATGGACTCAAAATAGTTGAATCCTTAGCCTGACCTTGAACTCATCTTGATCTGCCTCTACCTCCTAAGCACTAGGACTATAGGCATATAAAAATTTAAAAAGCATTTGAAATGAGAAACGCTACATGAAGCTAATGACTAAGTAAGCTAAGGACTTTGATCTAATATAATATAAGATTAATATCTATAATATATGAATACTTGGTATAAAACTTTGAGAAAACACAAAGTACATTCAAAATTCAGGAAACTGAGTCAATGTAACTCAAAGAAATTCAGCAGATGAGCAATGATAACTATCTTCCTTTTCATTAACTGTTTTTGAAATCCCACTAAAAACCATTGGTGGAAATCCAGGAGTGGTGGCACATACTTGTCAAATTCTCAGCACTTGGGAGGCTGAGGGAGAAGGGATGCTGTGAGTTCAAAAAGGGATGCTGTGACTACGCTAGTCAGTCCAAGACCAACTTGGATATATTATGTAATCCTCTCTCACCCCAGCCCTACCAAAACCACAGAGGAACAGAGGAGATGAATACAAACAAAATGGATTAATTGCATGCATGAAATAGTACAAATAAAAAAAATAAATTATTCTGCACAATTAATGTGGATTAGCAAACTATCAAGATTAAAAAGGACACCAGTAGAATATAAGTTGGCATAATCTTATGCAAGGATGATTCTGGCACTAGGTTTCTGGAGCTTTTTAAATGTCCATTCCTTTTGAAATGATAAGCACACTACTGGGGATCAAGCCTATACAGAAAAAAATCAAGATTTATGAACAAAAATAGTGATAATCGAGATAATACTCATTACTATACAGGGAATTTTGAGAAAGCTGGAACATGAAATGAAGCTGGAAATTTTAGAGAACCACAGTATATCCATAAGTCAGACCATTATGAATTATTCAAGTTGTATTTGAGAGGTTGTTATTGAAAACAAAGAAATGATGTATGGTATCATGTTAAGTTAAAAACCAAAACGCTATGCCAAAAACTGGATGCTAAATTGAATTCATATCTTAGCTAAATACCATTTGTCTTTGAGTAATAGGGTTATCAGATTCATTGTTTTCTCTCTTTTGAGTTTCCTGCTTCTGAATACTGTTCTACATTGGTTTTTATCTGTCTTCTGCATTGGGTACACGTTACTTTTTATAGTCAGAAATACTTTTTGAGCAGAAATATGTCATTGCATTATCTTTAAGCCTTCATCTAAAGGTCTTACTTAACCAAGATTCTAGGGTGCACAAAGTTCTCTGGCGATCTTGGGGAAGAGTTGGCTTGTTGAACAGACTTGAGAGAGAAGAAGACTTAGGAGAGAGCCTGGTGAGCCAGGGGCTTCTGTGATAACTGGCCCTTTATCTGCATTCCTATGATATCTCTCAGACTTCAATAACCAGGGAGAAAGTCTCCTGGTTTGTGGTCACATGTAGGTCACCTGCATCAAAGTAAGGGAACTGTCCCACTAATAGCCACCCAAAGAGGTGGCTATTACTTCCCTCTAGAAGGAGAAAAGTTACCCCTCCAAAAATATTAGAGTGTGGTTAAGGAGTAGCACATCAGTAAATTTGTTTCTGAGATGTTTTCTCCAGCATTTCTTTTCTCTCCCTTTTCTGTCCTCTCCCCTCACTCCTACTTGTCTTCTTTTCTTCTTTCTTCTCTCTCTCCTTCTCCGTCCTCCTCTATTCCCTTTTTTAAATTTAGCTCTCTCTCTCTCTCTCTCTCTCTCTCTGTGTGTGTGTGTGTGTGTGTGTGAGAGAGAGAGAGAGAGAGAGAGAGAGAGAGAGAGAGAGAGAGAGAGAGAGTTCAAGTGAATGTGTACATGCTGTGCACCGAGGGCTTGGAAAGTGTAGAGCCTCTACTTCTAATCTTAATTAACACATAAAGTAAGAGAGAAATCCCTGGCGTTGTGGTGTACACCTGTAAGTCCAGGACTAGGAAAGCTGAAGTCGGGGATCAGCTTGGGAGAGAAGGCTTGAGAGAGTCTGGTTCATGTGCGGAGGGCAAAGGACAACTTGCAGTTGTCAGTTCTCTCCAGCTTGTGAGTTCCAGGAAATGATCTCAGGTCATCAGGCTTGACAGCAAGCCAAGTGTTTTTTACCAGTCTTGACTCACGGAGTCATTCCACTGGCCCCCTTCCCTTTTTTTTGAATTAAGGTCTTACATGCATAGCTAAGTTACAATCTCACCCCCAGCTCCAGCTTCGCCAGTCCTGGACTTAGAGGTGTACACCATGCCAGTGACCTCTTTCTTACTTTGTGTGTTAATCAAGATTAAAGGTAGGGACTCTATATATTGCAAACCCTCAGAGTTATGGAGGAAAAAAAAAGCTACCATGCCCATCCCCTGTCCATTTTCTGTCTCCCTGCAATGCAGCTGCCTTCCCTCTATTCTTTGAACTCTCACTCAGGGTACAGTGGAATTGACTGTCAAATCTAGTGAGTGTCTCTCAGGTCTCGTTTTTCTAGAAATCTTAGTTTGAGTTCCCTTACAAATAAAACCTGAGACCAAAATAAATGACTATAAGTTTATTTAGAAACCCAGATAGATGGCTTGTTCATTTGCTCATCTTCCAGAGGACCCAACACCCACATGTTTGGTTCTCAGTATCCCCGTGGTGGCTCATAAACACCTATAACTCCAACCAGGTGATTTGACTTCCTTTTCTGGCCTCCATGGGCACCTCACTTACAACTGTGTGTGTGTGTTCACCTGTGTGTGTGCATATGCGCACAAATAATTAAAAATAAAATCTAAACAAGAATACACATTGATATTCAAAACAATAGTAATGACACAGCTAGAGATGTAGCCCAAGGAGAGAGAGTGCAGGTTTAGCATGCTTGAGGTCTTAGGTCTGTTACTGGCTGCAACCACAAACAAATGAACAATAGATCATGCCCTTCACGAATGGATTTGAGGAGTCAGGGGATTTTACAAGCTGTTTATCCTGAAAAACTGCTTAGAAACTGAAGACACGGGACACTGCTTAGCAGAATAGCACCCTGGGGCAGAGAGATGAGGCAGCTCATGGCTCCGGGCTACTAGTGTCAGGATTCTGGTTACACTGAGCTCCTCCATACTTTGTCTTAGACCCACATTAGTGGCTCCAGGGGCTCATAAGAGGCCATTGTTTCAGCCACATCTGCAATCCATACCTTTCACTCACACCAGCACCTCTGGCAAGGAAGCCACTTTATACAATGAAGAAAAGGATGGTGTCACTATGCTGTCCAAGGCACCAAGGAAGACAAAGAACCAATGCCTCAAGAAAGAGCAATGTGCCTTTAAAACTTTTAATTGGAACACAAAAGTAGAGAATGCAAGTAAGCCTTCTGTCTCCATCAGGTAGGTTTAACAACTGCTATATACTTCTTTGCTATTCTGGCTTTATCAAGTCCCCATCTGCCCTGTCCTGTATCTTTTGCTCCTGTGAAGCAAATCTCTGTTGTCATAACAATGCGATTTATTCATAATGAACCCGAGAAAAAGAGGGGGAAAAGAATTATTTTTAGTGCATGGTCACAATACTTATTCTCACAATTATCAAAAAATTCACAAAGGCATCTCTGGTTCGGTCCACATTTAAATTTCTTAGAGAACTGGGAAAATATAAGGATGCATTTCTAATGATGGGGTGACTCCATCATTGGAAATCCCTTTTTTGACTACATCACAAAAAATGACTTAGGATAAAGTAAAGAAATGTTACTGGAGTTTTTTAGGTCAAAGTAGCCTGTGGTAGCCCTAAGATCCTAGGCTGGACTTCCTGTCCTCAATATGCCAATCTGAGTGACAAGCAGAGATTTAGTCACTATGGTTATGTTGGAAGGAGGAACAACCAAAAGTGTTCACTAACTCCCCAGATCTGTGTCTGTGGTTCTAACATGAAGTTTAGGCTTAAATAGAGGGCAAGAGGTGTATATAGTTGAATAGTTCTGATTAACATTGCCCCACCCATTATTGTGTTATCCTTGTCTCTGATCTAGTCTATTCCTTAGAGTGGTCTGATAGATTGTCAGGACTGTGTGAAATGCCCTGGAAGGGAAGGGTCTTCCTTTGGCTGCTTGAGAGCTTCAGCCTTCCGTATTCCCCAACATAAGATTCCTAGGAATATTTTTTCCCCTTTGGGGTCCATTGTTTCACTACGCCAATGGCATAAGTGTCTCTCTTTAAAATATCTTCTCTCCTGCCCAGATAGTGACGCAAAGATTATCTTCAGACCCTCAAAGAACATCCAGGTGACCCAGACTGTAATGTGGAGTCCTATTAAGCTACAAAGGGAAAACTCCCCCCTTGTACTTCCATCAGTAAAATAATAAAAAAAGGAAACCGTATTGTGTTTTTACTCTGTGCTGTTAATCAGGATGTAGACAGTACTGGAAGGACATTATCTACCCACCTCAAAGGGCTCATATTGGTCTTCCTGTGAGACAATATGAATAAAACTCCTTGTACATTCTAAACAGGAACATTACCACAGTGTCCACTTGTCCTCCTTTATATCAAAGGCTCCGGAAAAACAATGATGAGGTTTTGTACATTTGTACATGAGCCAGGAATTGTCCATTAACTTTGTAAATGATCTGGTCACAGTCTGTTGAATTTGGAAGAACTGCCAAGGATGAAACAGCTTTTCCTGCTCAACTGGAACTAAGGGAAAGTGGTTTGGGACAGAGAGTGACAAGTCAGGGAAAGATAAAAATCTCCTACTCCTAACAGCTTGCTTAGAAGAGCATTTGCTTTCATCTTATCTGGTCAAGCATTTCCTCGCTTGAGACTGAGGCTTTCCAGCTATAACTCCCATTTCCCAACTTCCTCTACCGCCTGAGTGTTATCCTTGGGATAAGCTACATCTTACTTCAGTTAAGGATGAGAACTCTATGGAGTAAGTATGATTGTTGTTCTCATCTTTATATCACAAAATGCTCAGAAGTTAAGGCATAACTCAGCAAGAAAGCAGAAGCAAGAATTGTGAGAGTTGGGGCTTGAACCCATAGCATCCAGCTCTGGCCTATATTGATGACTGTTGTACAGTACTGCCTTAGAATAAAACACTATGTTGTTAAAACATGTCATCACGTCTACTCTTATCATCTCCATGTTTAACTGTTTCTCAACTTGTCCCGGTCTTAGAATTCATGTCTATGGAACTTGCCAGACTTTCCACATAAGACTGGAAGCTCTACAGTGCTTAGCCCCAACTCATGTTCATTAGCTATAGCATAGGACCAATGCTCAGGGAAGGCAGAAGAGACATGACATCCAATGCAAACCTGAGAAGGGCTCAAAAAAGAAAGCCTCAAAACACAATGAACAATATTTCAAGGCAATTGTAAACAATCAATATCAGAACCCAAGTAACAGAACCTGAGTCAAAAGGGAAAATTCCTGATGATCCTGTCTTTATTTAAAATGTTAATATTTTGCTCAGAAGGTATTTTTGGTATCTTTTTGTTTGTTTGTTTGTTTGTTTGTTTAAACGGTGCATTAAAATAGGATTTTCTCCTTTTTGGTAGAAAGGCACTTATAAACAACAGAAACATATGTCTCAAGTTTGTAGGGACCTGGCCATATTGGAGCCCTGTGAGGGTTGTGTGATGCTTCCTTTAGAATTGATTTAGTTGCCTTACTGTAGCCCTATGGATCACTGAATGAACAAGTTCATGCACCAGCACTGAGGTTTTACTCATGAGATAATGGAGACAAGGATTCAGAGAAGTTGGAAGCTTTACTTGAAGCCACATAGCACGATAGGGATTAAGTCTTGGGTCCTAGACTTCATAATTTCTCCCTTGAGAAAGGGGAGGCCCCAGCACATCAAGTCACTGCAGGACTAGGCACATCCATTTTCACTGAGGCCAGACAAGGAGGTTCAGTTAGGGGATTCACAGGCAGGCAACAAATTCAGGAACAGCCCCTGCTCCAGTTGTTGGGGGACCCACATGAAGACCAAGCTTCACATCTGTTACATATGAGCAGGGCAGGGACTAGATCCAGCCCTTGTATGTGCTTTGGTTGGTAGTTTAGTTTCTGGGAGCCCCCAAGGGTCCAGGTTAGTAGACTCTGTTGGTCTTCCTGTGGTGTCCTTATTCTCTTCAGGTCCCTTAATCCTTCTCCCAACTCTTCCCCAAGACTCTCTGAGCTCCATCTAATGTTTGGCTGTGGGTCTCTTCATCTGTTTTACTCAGCTGCCCAGCCCCTTCTTTTTCATTTTTTTAAATAGAACTGTTAATGATCTATAAAATGACCCTCAAGACATTGGTAATTAATCATGTATAGTGTAATAGCTATCAGAAAAACCAACATAAAATGACTGTGTATTTTATTAAAAAGAAAACATAATTTCTATCTTCAATGAATAATAGAAAAGACAAAGCAACATACATTAAATCAATAAACTTCAAAGTTATAAGAGAAGCAGTATTTCTTGAAAATTCTTTGTGAATTTTCATCTGAAATTGGTTCTCTGTTATTTTAAGATGGTTGATAATGAGATTATCATTATTTACCAAAACCTCTGAAAAGTCTTTCAGAGAACATATGCTGCTATCAATGACTCCTTTATAAAACTGATAATCGCTGAACATCTACATATATCAGTGTTATATTCTGAGAGCCATGAGCCTCACATTCAGATGCTGAAATTCTAATCCCCACAGTTATGGTATTCGGAGTTGGAGCCTTTGAGAAGTTACTAGGTCCTGACCACAGAGTACTCATAGTTGGGTTATAAGAGAGAACACTAGAGAGACCTCACCTCATATGAAGAAACAGAAAGATGACATCATATATAAACCAGGAGCAGATTTTACCAGGCACTGCATGTTTCAGCATATTGATATTGGATTTCTAAGACGTGAGAAATAAATTCTGTCAATAATCCACTTAGTCTGTGGTGTTTGAAAAGACTTAGGCAATCAAGATATCTGTTATTTTTAATATCAAGGTATTACTGTTAATGATCCATGAAATGACACTCAAAACATTGGTAATCACTTATGTATTATATTGGCTATTGGAGAAACCTACATGAAATAACCATGAATTTTATTTTAAAAAGAGGCATAATTACTATTTTCAGTGAATAATGAAAAAGACAAACCAACACACATTAAATCAACAAACTTTAAAGTTATAAAGCAAGACAGTATTTCTTGAAATTCTAAGAAGAGAAAGATGCAGAGTTAAGACTCTACTTTCAGGTGGGTAGGTGTTGGAGAAGGTCTTCAGATAGATCCTTAGAGGGATCAAGGTAGGCTTTTCAGGAAGCCCAGGGGCACACTGTATGAAAGGCTCAGTAGATAGCCTTTTCCTACCTGAGAGCTGAATAACTAATGAATTATGACCAGGAAGTTGGCATAGAGATCAAAATATTATTTTTACTTTGATACATTTGATATCAGAAACTGCAGCTTATATTTGTTAACAAGTGGGGCTTCCCAATGATGAACTCTTCAATTAGATTCAATCACCTTGTCAGCATCCTTGGACCAGGGAAGATTTTGCCCACTGTAGGGGCAGAGCTTGCCTCTGTAGCAGTGGAAGAGAATGGTGGCTCTTGGGGAAGCTTGCATCCAGAAATGACAGATTAAACAATGCATGGTTGCATAACACTGTGTGGTAAGAGCGGTGTGATATAAATATATGTGCACACATAAATGAACTTTTATGGGAGAGGGTTGTGGTTTTTTTGTTGTTGTTGATTTTTGAGACAGGGTTTCTCTGTGTAGCCCTGGCTGTCCTGGAACCCACTCTGTAGACCAGACTGGCCTCGAACTCAGAAATCCGCCTGCCTCTGCCTCCCAAGTGCTGGGATTAAAGGCGTGTGCCACCACCGCCTGGCCACATAAATGAACTTTAACCTCTGGATGTTCAGCATCTGAAATACCTAGTCAGAAATCCCCATATCAGAGATGTTGAAGAACTACAATTGTCGTTATCTGCATCTATTGTAGTGGATTGGTTCCAGGAACCTCTGCCAATACCAATCAGCAAACATGATGTACTTGACATAAAATGGCATAGTATTTCATAGTATCTCTATGTATCCTCCCATATTCTTTAAATAATATGTTAGTTTTAAAATCTAATGCCATGTAAATACTGAGGAAATAGTCATGATACTATTTTGTTTAGAGATTCTGGTGGTTTGAAAGAAAATGGCCCCCATAGGCTAATAGGGCATGGCACTATTAGGAGTTGTGGCCTTGATGGAGTAGGTATGGCTTTGTAGGAGGAAATATGTCACTGGAGGTGGTCTTTAAGGTCTCAGAAGTTCAAACTAGACCTAGTGGCTCACAGTCTTCCTTCCTGGCTGCCTGTCAATCCAGATGTAGAACTCTCAGCTACCTCTCCAGTACCACACCTGCCTGGATGCTGCCATGCCTCCCATCATGATGATAATGGACTGAACCTCTGAAACTGTAAGCCAGACTCAATTAAATTTTGTCCTTATAAGAGTTACTGTGGTCATGGTGTCTCCTCAAAGCAATAGAACCCAAACTAAGAGAGAGGGAAATGACAAGGGAAAGTATCTGTAAATGTTCAGCACAGATGCATATCATTTTTTTCCCTAGCAACCACTTGTTTGATCATTTCTAATCAAGATACACAGTTCTAGTCACTTGGGAAGCTTTTGCACTAAATGTTTAAGTGCCTAAAATTTTCTTTAATGATCAGCTAAAGGAAATGCAGTAAGCTGTTTCCTCTTGTAACATAGCTGATTCATGATGCTAACAATTGGGGGATTATTTAGATTGCAATAACAGGGCTATTGACTTCTTAGATGCAATTTTAAAATAATCTTGGGCCAAGATTAGTTGAATTTGTAGATTTGGAACCTATGGATACAGAAAACCACCTGCATATCACAAGCTGGAAAGATTTTCACCAGCCCAGTCAAATCTGGCCATTTGAGCAGTCTAGTACAGTTGGAGTAGAGCCCTGGACTCTCATTGTTCCCAGAGCTGCCATATCATAAAGGACAGTGCTGGACATTAACTATAAGATTGGCCAGAACTTTACTGCATCAATTTGGGGGTTTGTTTTTTATTTAAGGAACTTGTTAAGATGCACAAGAAAAGAAAGTGTACAAAAACATGTTTGTATGATTGTGTTTACGTCTACTTGCAGATAGATACATATTTGGTAGGAGTTTGACTAAGAATGGCTTTTTATCATAACAGAACATTTAGCAGGTAAGTTTTGGGAATAGTAATGCACTTACTTCTTCCTGCATCTCACTAGCAGCGGTTACCAAGTGGAACAAAGCATCCTAACCACAAAAGAACGAACACATTGAGCTGGGTCAGCTTAAACTTCCTTTCCAAACTCAGCAATCAAGTAAGTCATTCTTCCCTGACCACAACGCTAGAGATATCAGATGTTTACAGCAATAGATGCCCATTTCTGTGCAGAGGAAAATCAAGAGTGTGGCAAGAAGGTCTTCCAAGCAAGAGGAACTGCATACATGAAAGCATTGGTACCTAATAAACATGTTCAGGAAATTATAAACCATTCAATATTCACTGAGTACAAGAGGCAACAGGAGAAATGGAAGAATAAGGATAGGTATGTAGGCCATACCTATCTCTCATAGAGCCATACAAACAGTGTAAGAACCATGGAGAGATACAAACAAAATGAAATTGGAATGGAATTCTCATATCTTAAATATCACCTTGTTGGCAGAATGGAGGACCACAGTGAGAGTGGAGGCAGAGTATCAAGAAATAAAGAAAGTAGAAATACTCCCAAAATATGGCAAAGTGGCTTTAGATTAAAAGAAAGGTAATGATGAAAGAATAAAGGATGAATAATTACTTAAGGGAAGTAAGGGGCTCAAGAGATGGCTTAACTAAGTGAAGAGTTGTTGCAAAAGCACGAGGACCTGTATACCTGTATACCATGTATAGCTATAAACCTAATACTGGGGGATTGCAGGAAGATCCCTGGAGCTTGCTGCCAAGCAAGTATATACAATGACTTTTGGATTCAGTAAGACATCCTGTTTCAAAAAATAAAGTGGAAAGCAATATATACCATCATTTTCATGTTCTAATATAAAAGTAGACACATGTCATAGAAAAGAATTTAATTTACCAATATTTACTGAGTCACTAGTATATAATAAATAAGTACTGCAAACTATAGGTAGTATGTTGTATTTCCAGTATAATGTTCCACGTGTAAAATCATTCTTTCTGTGCTATAAACATAGGGCTTAGGAACAAAGAGGGTCATAAAATATGTTTCCTGGTTGAGTAAATGATCAGCCTCCATTTGAGCAGTACTTGGAATGTAGTAGTTTCTCAATAAACCTGCTGAAATAATGGGAGAATAAATCTAGAAAAAGCCTAATACTCCTAGGTATTATTCCTTACTTTATAGTAAGTTGCCCGCCAAAATTAGCATCATAAAGCAGCGCAGGGTACTTATCTCACAATTTCAGTGGGTGAAGAATCAAGGAAACAGTTTGGTTCTGTGGTTCTGACTCAGAGTATGTTGAAAGGCTAACATTAAGATGTCGGCTGAGACTCCTGGTGTCTGAGAAGATGGGCAGCTAGAGAATCCCTCTCCCAAGCTTATTCAGGTAGTTATTGGCCAGAGGCCTCAGTGGGAGCCTCTTTCTGAGGATGTTTACAGGTGGCAGCTGACCGGCCCAAGAGCAATAGGGGTGGGGTTATGATAAGAAGTGTGAAGGTGCCTGTTTTTTTTAAATCTTTTTTTACATTCCAGTCATTATCCCCCTCCCAGTCCACCCTCTGACTGTTCCTCATCTCATTCCTCCTCCCCCATCTCCAAGAAGATGTCCTCACTCCCCCACTGGCCCCACCAGGCCTCCCCACTCCCTGGGGCCTCAAGTCTCTCAAGGGTTAGGTGCATCTTCTCTGACTAAACCCAGACCCAGCAGTCCTCTGCTGTATCTGTGTTGGGGGCCTCATATCAGCTGGTGTATGCTGCCTGGTTGGTGGTCCAGTGTTTGAGAGATCTCAGGGGTCCAGGTTAATTGAGACTGCTGGTCCTCCTACAGGGTTGCCCTCCTCCTCAGCTTCTTCCAGCCTTTTTCTAATTCAACCACAGGGGTTCCCTACTTCTGTCCATTGGTTGGGTGTAAGTATCTGCATCTGGCTCATTCAGCTGCTTGTTGGGCCTCTCGGAGGGTACCCATGCTAGGCTCCTGTCTGTAAGTACATCATAGCATCAGTAATAGTGTCAGCTGTTTTTTAAAAGGTGGAACCTCTGCATTCCAGGGAGTTTTTGAACTTATGACGTACCCAACGATAGCCTTGAATGGAGTCGCTTCCTCCATCTCCCCAAGTGCTGGGATTAAAAGTCTGGGTGGAGTTGGGAGAGGGGAAACTGATCAGAATATATTGTATGAAAAAATATTTTTTCCATGAAAAATAACAGTGTGCTTTTTCACACCTGGCTATTTGTGTATTTTGAAGCCAATGACTGTTCCTTGACAAGAATGAACATAGGTTTGCTTTTCTCAACTCCATCTCCACCAACCAAGTAACTTTTCCCCAGGTCCAAGGTGGGGACAAAAGAAGGAATGAGTTCTGATAGGCCATTTTATTTAAACCCTGTTCTGAGCAAGGAACAACTACAATCAGGATTTTTTTCCCATGAAAGCGGTCAATGTTTTCCAAGATTTACCTCATTAAAGGAAGGAAAAGGAGGCAATTTGTGGGTTTTAACATGCATTTTTTTCATTAAAAAAAAAAAGGTTAAAGTAAGAAAATCCAAATGCTTTTCTTGTTGATATATTTGCCAAATACTGATTTTTCTCTAGCTGGTAAACTTATATGACCATTTGATGAGTCAGATATGTGTCTATTTTTAGCCCTTTATTTCCAAAGCCTCAGAATGAGCAATTTAACAATCATAGATGTTCACAAGGAAAAATGGAGACAACAAAGTTTGCTTTTACGGGACGTTTGAAATCAAACTATCCCAGTAGAGAAATCAAATTTGTTCACTTTGGTATCAAATATAATGCAAAAGAAATTTCCCAAAATTATACTGTGGGTGTGAACACTTTCACATAGCCTTTCTCCCCGAATGGTTTTGCAGGGTGGCTGCCAACCCTGCCCCAGATGTTTTGCATCAGTCTTCCCTCATGGCATCTTTGCCTCAGCTGGCCAGCCTTCTAGGTTTGCTCTAGCTGAGTTTTCCTAAACTCCATACATCCAAGACCAAAGGCATATCTTAGTCCTTAGAACATTATCCTGCCTTGGCAAGTTCTGGCTTGCTGATATATATATATATATATATATATATATATATATATATATATATATATATATATATATATATATCTTTAAAAGAATTTTGTGTAATAATTTATCCTTTGAAGTCTGTCTCACACTGACATTTTGGATCTCACTCAACAAACCTCAGATTCACTTTGTTCTCAACTATTGGGCTGTGTAGCCAAGTGGGCTATTAAATGTTTGCTTTGGGGCTGGGTTAGTGGAAAGTGGAAGGTTTATTCCCATCCATACATCTTTGGAGAAAGAGACTTCTATCAATCAGCACTTTGCTTTTTAAAACTTCTTTAATCCTTTTTTACAGTCCAGACTTCATCCCCTCCCAGTCTACCCCCCCCCCATGGCTCCCCATCCCATACCTCCTCTGCCCCATATCTTCAAGAGGATGTCCCCATCCCCTATCTCCACCCCACCAGGCCTCCTTACTGCCTGGGGCCCCAAGTCTCTCAAGGGTTAGGTGCATCTTCTCTCACTGAGGCCAAACCAGGCACTCCTCTGCTGTATATGTGTTGGTGGCCTCATATCAGCTGGTGTATGCTGCCTGGTTGGTGGCTCAGTGTCTGAGAGATCTCAGGGGTCCAGAACAGTTGAGACTGCTGGTCTTCTCATGAGGCTTCCCTCCTCCTCAGCTTCTTCCAGCTTTCCCCCAGTCTAACCACATAGGTCCCCCGCTTCTGTCCATTGATTGGGTGCTAATATCTGCATCTAGGTCTTTCAGCTGTTTGTTGGTCCTCTTGGAAGACAGCCATGCTAGGCTCCTGTCTGCCAGCACACCATAGTATCAGTAACCATGTCATGGCCTGGGCAGCCCCTTGAGCTGATTCCCAATTTGGGCCTGTCACTGGACCTCCTTTCTCTCAGGCTCTTCTCCATTTTTGTCCCTGCAGTTCCTTCAGACAGGAACAATTCTGGGTCAGAGCTTTTGACTGTGGGATGGCAACCTCATCCCTCCACTTGATGCCCTGTCTTTCTACTGGAGGTGGACTCAACAAGTTCCCCCTCCCCACTGTAGATCATTTTCTTCCTTACCCAGCAACTATTTTTTTCTATTGAGAGTTTAAATAATGAGGCATGGTAGCATAAACCAGTGCTTCTAAAATGCTAATGTGCATGAGTTCCCACAACATTTTCTTTGATGGGGCAGATTCCGCACTTTTAATGAGTTTGCACATGATGCTGACCTGTGAGGTCCTCGAAGTCACTCTGTTGATTGACTATGACAGACACTTAGTTATTCATTTTGCATTTTTCTTTTCTTTTCTTTTCTAGGTTTGGGATACAGCAGATTCTCGGCTCAAGGTCTTTTTGTCTGTCTGTCTGCCTGCCTGTCTCAGGGAAAATTCTCCAATTTCTCTTTGGCTAAATCAGTTTGAATCAAGTAAATAGCACTAAAGGCACTTCAGATCGATGTGCCAGTTGCTTGCTTCTAATGACTTGTAGTAAGTAGTGGAAATTGGATGGGCATTTTTAGCAACTGCCTTTTCTCTTTAAAATGTCAGCACATTAGCTGTGGTTTATTTACTTCATTTGAAATGACCTGCACTGCTCAGGAAACACTCTATGAGCTACTTGAAGATAATTAATCACATTGAATTAGTGATTGGTTTTTAAAAGCCTTCCTAATGTCCTGACTTTCTCAAGGACGTTGTCAGCCTTCATTGGTTTTATCAACTTCTCACTTATATTTATCTCTCACTGAGTTTGTGTCTTGCAGATTCCAAAAAGCTCCCCACATCCATTAACTCAAATCAAAAGTGCAAGTAGCAGCATGGAAGCACTAGGGTGCTTAAAGATTGTTTCAGCATCTTTGAGAAGCAAACTTGCTAAGAGAGACTGAGGGGGCATCAACAGGCAGAGGACTAGCTAGCACCAGGCTAGAAGTCTCTCCTTGTCACTGGAGAACTACTGGCAAATCTAGATGAAATGACAGGTCATAGCTTAATATGCTCTATGTAGCACAACAAGGGGTCTTTGTGGGAATCTTCCTGGTCACTTGAGAATGTGGGGTTCTAGAGAGGTATTATCAAGAGACCCCACTGAATCTCCCCTTCTCCCCCTGCCCCGTGTGTGTGTGTGTGTGTGTGTGTGTGTGTGTGTGTGTGTGTGTGTGTATGTGTGTGCGCGCGCGCCATGTGCTTGAGACCATGGATACATGTATGTGCATATGCATATGGAGGTCAGAAGTCAACTTCAGATGTCATGCCCCAGGTGCCATCTACTTTGATTTTTGAGACAGACTCTCTCGTTGGCTTAAAACTTGCAGATTGGACTAGGCTGGCTGGCCAACAAAACCATGGGAACTATCTTTGCTTCTCCAGCGCTGGGATTACATTCCACCATGCCCACCTTTCTAACATGGGCTCTAAGGGTTGGATTCTGGTTTTTGTGCTTATGCAGCAAGAACTTTACCATCAGAGTCATCACCCCAACCCCTGAATTAAGTGCACTTGCCAGGATTTTGTCAATTCCCACAATGGAAGTAATGCAATTTCACAATGTCTATATGGATTATTCCAGTGTGAACGAGCCTTGGCATGTCTAGGGCCTTAGCTATGTTTTGTTACTTTAAT
This sequence comes from Arvicanthis niloticus, assembly GCF_011762505.2. Classification (NCBI taxonomy): domain Eukaryota; kingdom Metazoa; phylum Chordata; class Mammalia; order Rodentia; family Muridae; genus Arvicanthis; species Arvicanthis niloticus. The sequence continues at coordinate 28,862,256 of NC_047679.1, forward strand.
AAGTTAGAGAGATGTGTAGGTGACTGTCTGTGGTTATAATTTCATGGTTGACAATTTCTATTACTTTTATGAAAAGGCAAAAGAAAAGAAAAGAAAAGAAGTAATGAATTCAAGAGTACTGACTGTCTTAGTGGATCCATTCTCTTAGAACAGCGATTTTGAGGAGTTTAGGTCTTTTGCTTTTTTGCCTTTTTGCCATGTGATATCACTATATTTTCCTTCTGTGAAGGACACAGCAACAAGTTGACATTTTGGAATAAGACAGAGACCAGGCCCACATTAGACTCTAAGCCTGCTGGCACCTTGACCTTGGATCCCTAACCTCAAGAACTGTAAAAAATAAATAGTCATTATTTATAAATAACTCAGCATGAATCCTTGTTATAGTTGCACAAATGGATCAAGACTATCTTTCACTGTGTTGTCCTAGATTGAGACGACACAGGAATGACACCATCCCTGAAATTGTTTGATTGCTAGCTATTTGATCTTAATTTAGGGCCACTTGAGTTGCTTTCCCTTAGTTTCCTCATCTGAAAAAAAGTATGTGAGTATGTGTCTATGTGTCTGTGACTGTTGTGTCTGTATGTGTTTGCTTTGTTTGGGGGGGGTTGTATGTTTGTTTTCTAAAGAGATAAAAAGGGCATCCAGTTGGTGGGTTAGGAGGTGGGGGGATCTGGGAGGAGTTAGGGAAGGGGAAAATATGACCAGAATATATTTTGTGAATGTTTTCAAAAAATTAGAAAGTACTACTGACATAAAAAAAACATGGTATAATAAATGTTGCCTCCTCCATGGGGAATATATTACTTGGCACACGGGAAGTAGCAATAAAGTTACCTGTTATTTTAACACCATTCACAATAAGTAATTGCTAAGTAGTCAATATGGACCATTTCAATATAATCTACTGTGGTAGTTAATTTCAATTACCAACCTTACTGGATTCAGAATCACCTAAGAGACTTGCCTCTGAGCTTGTCTGTGAGAGTGTTTCCAGAGGGGCTTACCTAAGGAGGAAAAGACCCACCCCAAGTATGAATGCTACAAACCCATACTATACTAGTATTCATTTCTCTGTGTCTCTGTCTCTCTGTCTCTCTGTCTCTCTCTCCCCTCTCCTTCCTAACTGTAGCTAAACAAAAATCAGCTGCTTTACATTCTTCCTGCTATGACTTCCCCACCTCAATGGACAATGCCCTCAAACTATGAGCCACAACAGTTTGGGTTTTCTAAGAACCTTGTATCATACAAGTTAGCCAATATTCAAACCTATAGCAGATCCACTGCTCTGAATTACTGCACCAAGGCCTCAGAGATGATAGAAGATAAAAGCTGCTGCCCTCAAAAGATTTGCAAGTCTATACTGGTGAGATCAAATATCTACAATTTACTAGGTGTTCCAGTGCAGATTTGGCGTCATGGGGGGTTTCTATCACAAAATGGCAACTGATTCATTTGTATTTGCAAATAAGCTTTATATGCTTAAAAAAAACCCTCTGGTTTGCTTCTACAGTAGCTGAGGAGGTGTGCGAGTGTGTGCTCATGCATGTGAATGAATGTGCATACAGATTTGCTCTCTAGCCTAGTATAAAGCAAATATTTTCCCTTTCTTATTCACTCTTTCAGCAAGTAATGAGAACATATTACGCATACCATGGATTAAGCCTTGTTTATTCTAGTCACAATTGTCATTACACAAGCTCAGAGTCCTTCAGGCAGTAACTAGCCTTTATGAAAGTGAATTGTATCTATGTAAAAAAAAAATCTCATTCTTCAATTAGAGAAAATATCCGTTCAGTTCATTTTAAATGCCTGGCTTCATTTTACAAACATATTGAGAGACTGCTGGAGAAAGTTTAAGTATGCATCAGTGAATTAAGCATTGGTTTTCTATATTTCTCCCAGCTTTCAAAACCATCCTTCCATTTAATCCATTTATTGCAGGAGGTAATGTTCCTATGCGCATAAGTGTATGAAAATAAACTTCCAAGGTGCTTGGCTCTTAGAAAAGGCTTTCCATATTGTTCACAGGATAAGTAGAGTTTGACACCTGTCTGGGTGTTTCAGTATTACTTCACCTATGCTCATGTTATTATTAGAGTATTAAGAGCTACCAGAAGAAAATAGAATCAGCATGCAATTGGATCCCCCCACATTCAAATTCTGCCATTAGAATCTGTTTGTGAACCAAGAAATGAATGTTGGCTTTAACTCCAGGGCTTTCCCCTGAGCTCCCTGAAAAATGCTGGAAGATGTGTTAAGGGAAAATAGTTCAGAAAAACTTTGAAATAGAAACAAATGACATTTCAGCCCGTTAGTCAGGGAAGAGTTGGCTATTTTTGCAGGCAAATCTGTTTTTCCCTTGAAATCACTTTGGAGATAATATTATTTTTTCCTTGCCTCTTAAAAAATAAATCTCACTTGTCATTAAAAAGAGAATGAAAAACATCCCAAGTCTAAGCCCTGAAAAGCCTCAGTGCTCACACAGTGTGGTTACCTTTCCTGCTGGCCTTCAGTTAGCCTTCAACCATCATGGTGTTGAAAATTCTCTTTGTGGGTATCTCTTCTTGAATTTTCTCTCACCAAACAATGGTTGACACCATTTTTAAATCACCCATACTTGTTATTTGAATAAAAAGTGAGACAATGACCATGATATTTTAAAAAATTATCCTAGTAACATAACTAATTCAAGAAACAAATATCCCCACACCATTCTGCATTTTCATGTTCTGACGTTTTCAGCATCTTCTGCACTCAAACACAGGAAACTCTGGACCTTAACATAATGAACAGGAGGTGGAATAAGGTGGCCGAAGAAAAGGAAGTGTGTCGATTGGCTCCCTGTTGTTTGTTTTCTATCTAGGGTCAAAAACCATCTTTGTAGGAGTCCATCTATTGAGGAACTGAATGCTTTCCATTATCCCTGACTCCTAAAAATATCAAAATGTACCTAAAACACTAAATGAAAAAGAAAAAAGAATTCTAACTTATATAGTTAAGCTACTTTACCTTTGTTTTAGACAGTTTGTACACCTAGAACGCCTGTGATTCCAGCACTTGGGAGGTAGAAGCAAGAGGATCAAGAAGTAAAGGTTACCCTTGGCTACATAGTAACTTTGAGACCAACCTAGACTACATGAGAACCTGTATCCAAAGGCTGGACAGCCAAGCAACTACCAAAAAAAGTACAGGCTATTTATCAAATTTCTACATCAGGGGAGAAAACAGATTAAATTTACTAAGAATTTCATTACTTGTAGTACCTGGGTCTTACATTTTAACTATTTTTTAAAGGTTCATCGTTAATAGTAAGAAACATAGGCCTCTAGTTGTATTTACTAGTAAATGATATTTCATAACCTTTCATTATGAAAACTTCATGATTTTCTATATTAAAAATTTGAATCAAAGATGTGCAGAATGTCGTGTTTGGTGCTGTACAGAAACCTTGATGTGCATTTAAAAAATGGAGCTTCTTATACCCTAGAGATTCTGAATCGGAAATCTATCTGGGAATGTGCATTTTATCAAACATCCCTAGGTCATTCTGGCATTAGTGGGTTTAGAGACCATTTCTGAAGAAATGAGTCTATAGGTTGATGTGAGATGTTTAATGGTGTGATCCAGCCACTGTCTAGTTCCCCTCTAATCACATTGTTGCTACTAAGTTTGCTTCAACTGAGCTCCTCAGAGGAATGACTGCTGTCTTATTATCTTCAAATACATTCAGAATTAACCTCAGTTATGACCATTACTACTACTACTACCACTCCTCCTACTTCTTTTTCTCCTCTTCCTCCTCCTCCTCCTCCTTCTTCTTCTTTTCTTCAACTCTGATTTTTTCAGGAAAGTGTACTTTCAATTAATGACTATGCAAGGGCGTTTGATGATGCTCTATTCAACACACTATACATCTGACAAGAACATTCTGGTTAAGATAGTATATGTGGGGCTGCCAATTGATTCAGCTCTGAAAAGGAAATGAAACTGCAGGCACATATCTGCCATCTCAGAACTTTGGAGGAAAACACAGAAGGATCCTTAGGGCTCACTAGCCACCCAGTCTAACCAGTTGATGAGTTCCAGGTTCAATGGGATACACTGGCTCAAAAAAATCAGGTTAAGAAACTATCAAAGAAGACAACAGATGTCAACCTCTGATCTCTCTGTATATACACACAGGTGCACCCCTCCACACAAACAAGCACACACATAGACAAACATATACAGAATAATAGAATTCAAAGGTTTCTAAACCTACCACAATTGTATATCATTGTAATGATTAAATCATTTGAATAAATAGTAATAGATATTATCTATACATCATTAAGAGTTTCTGAAGGGACAAAGGGAAAGACTAGATGTAGATGAATATCTAGCAATTTTGGCAATCATTGTGTGTTAAAGTCTGTTTTGATGGACATCACTACCCATCGCTTCTGTATATCTTTCAAAATAAGTTTAGATACATATGTATAGGTAAGATTTAAGAAGCCTTTTAGTGAATTCTAGACTGCTTTTCTTAACTGAAAGTGATGGTCCACAGCAGGCAGATGGGTTGGCTCAATGTGTTCATGGGTGCCCAACTACAGTCAGAAGCAGGTCTGGGACCAATTGCATGCCATTTGGATGAAAGTATGCTTGGTGAGAGTTAACAGAACCACGCATTTGGGTTCTCTTGCTTTTGTGGCTTCTAAAACAGCCATTCACAAGGGTATAAAGAACATTTTCTTCTGTAAACGTTCTCATTTTTTTCATGAACTATTAGCCCTGAAGGGGAAAGAACCACAGTTAATAAGTGGCTGAACTGAAAATTCAAATTTACATATGCTCATGTTCACATATGGTAATTATTCTATGGCTTTTTCCTAACTTCCTGCAGTCTGCATTCCAGATTACAGCAAGAGCAACCCCTTATAGAAACAACCAATTATTTTATGAAGGGTTTTTCAGTTCAAGGCATGTTTATGTACTTTATCTCATCAATAAGAAAATATACAGTTACTCATTGGGGCACTTAGTACTATTTAGTTCTACTTTAGATTGAGTCATAGCCCATGAGAGTTGCAACGGTAAAGTCCTCAGCTTGGAAAGTATTTTACTGTGGAAACCACAGGAAGGCTTGAAATAGACTGGAATAGTTTGTGGTTATAGGTATAAGAGAAAATGTACCAGATAAAAACAAGTTGAGCCAGTGTTTGGATGATTCCTTGATCAAAGTAGGCAAATGCCATAGAGACTACCAAGGACCTCATTCCTCTCCACTCACTAAGAAGCACCATCAATCTTGTAGCTGTCACACTCAGAAAGAATTCTAACTCCCAATCCTTCACAGTGGATCACACAGGGAATTCAAGGAAAAGAAACACTGAGGCCCTATGATCAAATTCAATAAGAATTTCAGGGTGTAATGCTGGGCATCTGTTGTTTTCAAAGTCCCCAGGTTACCTAGGTGTGGTGGTTCATGCTTTTAATCCCAGCACTTGGGAGGCAAAGGCAGGTGGATCTCTGAGTTTGAGGCTAGCCTGGTCTACAGAGTAGGTTCCAGGACAGCCACAGCCACACAGAGAAACCCTGACCTCTCCCCCCCACCCCCCCCCCGCAAAAGAGAAATTGTACCAAGATGGGCTTGCTCTGATGACATTTAGTATTAATACCCAATTTCACTAAACAGCCCACACCTGGCAGTGAGGTGTGGCTCCACCCTGTGTGACTTTGAACTTCTTCCATAGACTCCACAGTGATCATTCCTTCTTTGCCAAATCCTTTTCTCCCATTGGCTTCTTTGCTGAGTCCTCATTTATGCCCTGAAATCCAAATTTATGTCAGCTCCTTAAACAGTATTTGTCAGGGGCTAAATTGTGAAAAGCTGAGTCATTTGTAAGGTATCTCTTATGTTAGCTTATGAAAAGACCACTCGCTTCACTAACAAAAAAAAACCAATTAGAAATTGAAATTTGCTTTTATACATGGTTCTTACCTCCATTTATTTTGGAGTACTGGCATTCTGGTTTAATTTACACATTCAAATATCTAATAATTAGCTTTGATTTACACAACCCCTACATCCGGCAGTGGAACTTAGACAGCTTTATGACAGCTACTCAATTGCCTCCTTTGGGTGGTATGGAAGCTCCGTCTCTTTCACAGCAGCGTGCTCTACTCTTAGTTAATCAACAATACTGGTGGCAAATAATCTCAAGAAAATTGAGTAGAAATAACGTAAATTTTATGAAATGTCTTCTATGAGTCTAACACCATTCTTAATGCATCAATTCATTTAACCCTTAAGCCAATAAGCCAATAACCGCTGTCTCACTTTACAACTCAGAGCTTGTGGGGGTGGCCAACCAATGACTGACCTAACTTGAGGTCTGGATGTCGAGGAACCAGAAGCTAGATAGCTCAGAGACCTAGGGTAGAACCAAATATGACCAACCCTCCAAAAGTCAATGGAAATGATTCCTAATGATACTCTGCTATACACATAGATCAGTGCCTAGGCCAATCCTCACCGAGAGGCATCATCCAACAGTGGATGGGAGTATATGCAGAGACCCATAGCCAAACAGTAAGCAGAGCTTGGGGAATCCTGCTGAAGAGAGGGAGGAAGGATTATAGCAGCTAGAGAGGTTGAGGACACACAGGAGAACACAGCTCACAGAATCAACAGCAGGCCTTATACGGGCTCACAAAGACTGAAGGGACAATTACAGATCCTGCATGGGTCTGAGCTAGATTTTTTATATGTATGTTATGGTTGTGTGGCTTGGTCTTCTTGTGGGACTCCTAAGAGTGTTAGTCTAGGCTGTCTCTGACTGTTTTGCTTGCTCTTGGAACCCTGGGTTTCCCACCCAGCCTTGATTTGAGGGTTTGTGCCTAGTCTTACAGCATCTTGTTTTGCAGTATTCAGTTGACACCACTGGGAGGACTACCCTTTTCTGAAAGAAAATGGAGGAGCAGTGAATCTTTAGGAGAAAAGAGGTTGGGGGAGAGATTGGGAAGAGTGAAGGGAGGGGAGGCTGCAATCAGGATGTAATGTACGAGAGAAGAATTTTAAAAAAAATAACATAAGGCACAGAGCAGTTAAGTGATAAACTCAGGGTTAAATGCAAGCTACTCAATAAAGCTTGAAATGGAGCCCAGGCAGGTTGGTTCCAGATCTGTACTTTGAACCATAGAATATATCATACCCATCAGTAGGGATGGCCCTGTTCAGGTGAGATTTAGGAGATAATGTGAAACTATGGGCACTCCCATCACTTTTGATGGGAATGTAAACTGGTACAGCTTCAAACCTATTGTTTGGCAATATCTAGTAAATCTAAACATGCCTAGTAATTCCCAGGCATCTCCCCACCAGGAGTGGATACACATGTTGATGAAAAAAATGCGAACTTAAAAGTTTACGGTAGCACTACTCATCTCAACACCAAGCTTGATATTACCCAAATGTTCATCCACGGAAAAATGAATAAATCAGTCCTACTATGTTTATAACACTATGCAGCAGGGATGATAAATGATCTATAACTATGAAAAGCAAGATGGATGGAATTCAAACATTATGCTGACTGAAGGAGATAGAAAGTGGAGCATTTGCTATAGGAGGCTCTTGGTATTCAATGATAAGCAGACGCTTTCTCCACTGTTCCATTTAATCATCTGTCTGCCTGTCTATCATCTATTACCTGTCAGTTTGATCAGTATGAACTCACAAATCCTTATGTTTATCCAGTAGTTTATTATTCATTACTCATTATTCTGCTTCCTTATTTTGATGCTCAAATTGTGCCAGATTTTATCCACAGGAACCCTTTTAAAGTAGTTCCTGACAGATGCCCTTAATTTTTTTTAAAAACACATCCTTACTTTTCAAACTAACAAAACGCCCTTAGCTCATTCTTGCAGAAATGTTATTAGATTCCAGGATTGCAGAGCTACATGTATTTGTTTTTTTTCTCATTAGCCCCATTCCTAGAAATAGTTAAAAGATATATGTATCTTTTATATATATTGATATGTGTGTGCATACATATCCAGGTTGATATACACAAAAACATGCACCTAGGATCTAGAGACATATCTTCAAATAACAGAAACTTTACAGAAATGATTACTGTAGCAAAGTTTTCACTATTTCTGGTGTTCTCCCCAGTTTTCCATTTTCTAGTCAAACAGCAACTTGCTGTTTGACTTAACTGAAATGAAGGCCCACAGCAGGCAGATGGGTTGGCTCAATGTGTTCATGGGTGCCCAACTACAGTCAGAAGCAGGTCTGGGACCAATTGCATGCCATTTGGATGAAAGTATGCTTGGTGAGAGGTAACAACAACGCATTTGGGTTCTCTTGCTTTTGTGGCTTCTAAAACAGCCATTCACAAGGGTATAAAGAACAACAAAAGCTGAAAATGAAGTTGTTTCATAGAAGTTTTAAGGAGGAAATTTAGGCATCTCAGCCAGAAGTCTACTGCAGGGAAGCCACCCTTCCCAGGAAGGAGTTGACAGAAGGAGGAAGTACCTGCCTTCTCTAAGAAGTCTCAATACCAGGCACCAGAAGAATCAACTATTAACCAAGGCAGAGAAGAAAGGTTCAGAGGGACAAGGGACAGTGAGAGGCCATGAACTGTCTGTCATAAAGGCAATGCTTTGCCAGGGAAAGCTATTTTCATTTGTTTCAGAAGGGTGCCCACACAAACAGTTTGTTCCCCTTGATGATTTCAGCCGAGTTCTCTCAAGTGAATCATAGGGAATGGATTTTTGAATACAGATCAAAAATCATAATCAAATAACTACAGAATTCACCTGTTTCAAGAAAAATGTGGCTGCCCAGTTTTACTTGGCAGCATTGCCAGTCGAGACCATTATGTCAAAGTTATTACATTCCTTATCCTATGCATAGGATCGAAGTGCTATAATTAAATATGAAAGAACTTTGGAAAATACTTCTTTAAAATTTTAGCTGCTTAGATTCAGAGAAGAAATTAGATTAAAAAGGATCTGTATTGGTTGATTTAATTCATTCTGCTTCCTTATTTTGAAGCTCAAATTACCCCAGTCATACTCATATGTTGGTTGTGTGTACATAGGTGTGTGTGTGGGTAGGTGGGTGGGTGAGAGGTCAACATAAGGTGTCTTCTTCAATTGTGCTCCACCTTTTTAAAAAACAGGCTCTTTGCTAACAAAGAACCTGATGTTATTCATTCAGATAGGCTGGCTGGCCAATGGCCTCCGGGGGGTATCTGTCTCTCATCTCCCCTATATCACTACTGAGGTTATAGACATCACATATATCACATATATATCACACCTAGCTTTTACATGAGTGCTGGAGACCTGATCTCAGGTCCACATGTTTGCACAGCAGGTACTTTACTAACTGAGCCATCTCCCCAGCCTCTCTGTCTGTCTCTGTCTGTGTCTCTGTCTGTCCCTGTCTCTGCCTCTCTCTGTCTCTGTCTGTCCCTGTCTCTGCCTCTCTCTCTCTCTCTCTCTCTCTATCTCTCTCTCTCTCTCTCTCTCTCTCTCTCTCTCTCTCTCTCTCATGCTTAAGAAGCAAGTTCTCTCTTGTGCTGAGACAGAACCCAATACTTCATTTCACGCTGCTAAGCACATGCTCTGCTAGCGAGCTCCATAGACTACATATAGTTCGTACCCTTTTTACTGAATTTGCTTCCAGGTCTTATTTCCAGTTGAATTTTAAATTGCAAGCTATTTTCAGAATCAGAGTTATTACTCCCTCATTCCTTCCATCACCTCTCCCATCTACTTTCCTCTTTTTCCATTTATAAGCTTTACCACTGAAGTTTTTCTTTCCCACAAGGGCTCAGTGGGACTGAAGCTAAGCATCCTACCAGGACTTCAGTGGTGGGAAATTTCTCAAAGAATTCCTTGTAGGTGGGACTGGATATTTAAATATTGTATCACAAATTTTTTAAAAATGAAAGAGAGAGAGACCTTAACTCTAAAAAACAAAAATAAGACAAAAAAAGGGAGACAGGGACTTAGCGATGTGGGTGGGAAGAGGTGAACGGTGTGGAGAAGGATGTATGTGACTACAACGTATTACATCCATGTATGCATATGATTGTCAAGGAATAAAATTGATTAAAAAGAAAAAAAAAGAAATGCTTAACTTAATCTAGACTCCAGCCGAAAGATATTGGCTACCTCTTCATTCCAGTGACTCAGTGTCCTTGAATTAAATATGGGAACAATCATCAACTTTGCGATTTTTTTCAGTGCCCTATGACACCAGAATTGTAGCTATGAACTGCCTCATCTCTGCATCCTGAAACTGCTGTGTAGTTGTGGAGAAAGCAAAGGATCCAACTTGGCATCTTTCAAACTACCAGTCAGTGTGTTGGCAGAACCACTGGGCTATGGGTACTTGCAAGTCTGCTTTTCTGGAGTTGATTCCTGTTAATTTTTATTTGGATGCAAAAAGAGAAGATGCCTGGCAAAAGGGGTATTGGAGACTTCTGACTGCCCTGTGTTTGCTCTGAAGAAGGTTCTGAAACACTAAAAAGATGGTGGTCAATGCCTCAGGCTGAAGGAGAGCCATTCAAGCACTCTCACATACTGAGACTGGTGGAGTGTTCTGCATTCTTAACCCAGTCTTATCACAGATCATCACATAGTATTGGTCCTATGAGGTCTTAGAAAGGCCAGTGATGGAAGGTGATAGATAGTTCATGTAGCAGGTACAGGTAATGGACTAGTTACTTCTTACTGTGACCAAATAAATACCTGACCCCCCAAAAATAATTAAGAGGAGAGGGATTATTTGTGTTCACAGTTTGAGGGGGCACAGTCCATCATGGTATAAAGAACAGGAGTAAGAAGTAGGTAGTCACATTGGCTCAGAGGTCAGGAAGTAGACAGAGGACCAGAAGTAGGGCTAAACTATCAAACCTCAAGGCCCATTCCCAGTGACTCACTTCCTCCAATGAGACTCCATGTCTTAAAGGTTCTACAACCTTCTAAAATAGCACCAACAAATGGGCATATAGTGAATATTACACATGCAAATCACAGGAGGCACCTATCCGGAGACCACCAGGAATCTAGGAAGATGGACAAAAAAGGACTGCAAATATTTTCCTGAATACCTGTGAGGCAATTGTCCTATGAAGCCCCAAGGACATGATGGAGTGGATTAAGTCAATGGCAATAGGCTAAGAGTTCTCATAATTATTAGTGTGGTAACACCTACATTTTAAACTGCTAGGATTTGGAAATTATACAAAGAAAGGTTGGCAATATAGTTTAGTATTAGAATACTTGCCTAGTGAGATCTAGATTCAATCCCCAGCATCACAAAAAGAAGAGAGATGGGAAAAAGAAAAGGATGCAAAAGATTATGCAGATTGTACTTTGTTAGGAGTACTTTCATATGATGCTGATGTTCTCTGAAGAAAGAACAGTCAATACTCAAAAGAGTTTAAGAAACACTGGATTAGGCAGCATCAAGCAGGTTTCTTTACCAAAGATGTTCACAGATCATTGGATGTGCTAATGGGGAGTGATCCCAATGGGGCAGTGAATGAGGACCATGCTGCAATAACACATGGCTCCACAATCTCAGGGGCTTCCGTCAACAAACGCTTAATTGTGACTTGTTCTCCTGCACATGGCCTGTACTTTAGGACCCACAATGGAAGAATGGAATGCCTTATTTGTAGAACTTCTTGTTTTTTACTTTTAATAAAATATGCAATTCTCATATGCACAGTTCTTGGAATAAACATGAATATCTGTGTAAGCACAGATCAATAAATACATGGAGTATTGCCAGGATTATGCACAACTCCTCATTCTCCTGTCCAATCAAACCTTCCACTGGTCCAGAGCATATGTTAGTCTGACTTCTACCACAGCAGACCAATAACCTATTTTAGGACTTCATATTTGGAATTATGCAGTATATATAGGTTAGTGTCTGACTTTTCAAACTCAAGATTAGATATTTGAATTTTTTGCTATAATTCACAGCAATTATATATCTCTTTTCACTGTAAAAAATACTCCACAATATGAGTATATTGAAATTTGTTCATACATTTGCCCATTGATGGGTGTTGAGTTGTTTGAGGTATGGGTTACTATGATGTTCAGCACCTTTTCATGTGATTTTCCCCCTCCCCCATTCCTTTTGTGAAAACCTCAGAATAGTCTATCTAGAACTTCCTTTGCCTTTAGGCAAATGTAAAGATGAACAGGTAAGCTGGTATTTGATGCTTTTCTTCATAAGTGACAGACATTAGTTCTGTCTACATGTTACTGGCTAAAGTAATTTTCATGGCTGCTTCCAAGTTTCATAGAGCAGGGAACAATCCTCCAGTGAGAAGGGCCACCATGATGATTAACAAGCAGGAATACAATTGATTCCAACCCTTAGAAGGATGTTCTCCATGGAAAGAGGGAGTGGAAAGAATATAAGAACCACAGGATTGGGAGGTATGCTCTTAAACACTGTTATCTGGATGTGACATGGCTGTTGCAATCAGAAACACAGAGTAGTTGTGGTCTCATGTACAAATCTTCACAACATGGGGCCCATCAACTTCCTGTCATGGGGAGGTGCTTATGAGGCCACAGTAACCTAATGGTTACTGAATAATCATTACTAAAAAAGGGAAAGGTACCATTTGCATCAGTGGTGTATCCACAGGTGACTGAACCATGCTCCAGTAAATAATCCTACACCTATGATCATGCAATCAACCCCAATTAAACTCAGTGGGTCATAAATACATAAAATTAGGAGGGAAACTTGTTGGGAAGAAGTTCAGTATTATATTCTGGTGGAATTTTAGTTTCTCAACAGGATTGTACATTGCCTTTTATTATCCCACTTCCTAAGAGCACAAAATGCATAATAAATGCCAGTCAAGCTGACACAGTCTGTTTACACATGTATGCATAGCCCTCCATACTTTTCTTTGGGTTTGCTACATGAAATTATACCACTTTGAGAAAATTTGAGTATAGTTTGATTGATACCAGGCAGGCAGGAATCCAGGAATGGGGAAGAAATCATGTGTTCCTTCTGCTAGTTCTATATAATGGGCGGTTGTTGTTGCTGCTGCTGTTGTTTAAAGCTGGGACTGAAGAGATAGATCAGCAGTTAAGAGCACATGCTGTTACAGAGGACCAAAATTTGCTTTCCAGCATCCCATCCACATAGTAGCTTACAACCATCTGTAGCTCTGGTTCTAGGGTACCTGGCATCCTCTTCTAACCTCCATGGGCACCAGGCACACACATGGTCACCTACAAACGTGCAAGCAAAACATTCAAGCACATAAAATAAATCCTAAAAAGAATACCTAAGTACTGTGGCTAATGAGATTATACGTGTTTCTTCTGATAATACTATATATCTTTTTTGTATATAAAAGAAAGAAAATTTACAATACCAAACCTTCATAGGTGTGGAGAAGGAGATGAGGAGTTTGAGGTCATCCTCGTGCCCATACTAAGACTGGAGTCAGCTTAGGCTACATGAGACCTGCCTCAAACAAACAAACAAAAACCGAAGAAGCCACCGCCACCACTAAAAATATGACAAGACTCCAGTTAGGACCATTCTTATCTTTTGGAAGGATCCACCTGTGCCAGTTACCAGTTAGGCTAATCTGAGCAAGATAGCATTTGTAATTGCTCCCCTTACTATATGTTGTTATCAACCATTTTTCTCCTCTGGGAAGCTTGAGATGTACTTATCACTAGTCTATCAATCTATTATTTATTGTAGCCTTATTCACAATTGCAAGGTATTAGAAATACTACCAACACTTAAGCATGGAAGAGTAACTAAATGAACTATGGCAGTCTCAGTACACAGTGGAGTATCACACTTCTATGGTAGAGGATACAAGAGATCTTTGTCAACTGATGAGTGTCTTGGAGAAGGCAATTTGGAGAACTACATTAGGTTGCCACCCCTCTTAAACTGTACAAAAAAAAGAAGACAAAACAAGAAAAACATCTCTGCTTACCTTTACAGGAAAAAGGCAGACCAGGAAACTTTAGTGTTGGTACCCTGTTGGGGAAGATCATCAAAGGAAGTTGGGATCAACATGGCAAAAGTGCATTAGTAGTCTATATGTACAAAGTAAAATATAACTAATAAGAATGGGAAGGAAAGAGAAACCTAAAATGAAAGAAAACTGTTTATCAAAGGAACCACACAGGGGTAAGGAAAAGTACCAAATCATGTCACTAAAGAGAAAAATATTTGATTGTGAATCCTTAGTTGGTCAGGGTGGTGATAGGAAAATTCAGATTCACACTGCATAGCTGTCTGTTGTTCCCTGAGTTGTATAAGGCTGAATGACTTCAGATGTAGCACAGGACTGTGCATGCTAGTAAAACGTGATGTCATGGAGAGTCAGCATCCTAAATATGGAAGACACAATAAGCCCAAAAAATATAAAATGAGAAAAGTGAGGGATAAATGAAGAGTATTAGCAAAAACTCATAATTTATAAATACATATCAGTATGTGCCTATGCATGTTTTGTGCACACATATTTGGATATGTGTGTGTATGGATGTGTATGTATACATGTGTTTATATAAGAGATATCTACATCTCTCAACTCTTTCCTGTAGGCATAAATTTTTTGCAACCTACTTTTAATCTTTCCTCTAGTCCACCACCCAACAGAGGTAGTGGAAGAGAAGAGTTACTAGAATATGGGGGAAGTGGGCCTGTTCAGCAATAGTTCTTTGGGTGCAAGCTTGATCTTCTTTGGCAGCAGTTCAGTACCTAAACAAACACCAAATACAACTCAGCAGCTGCAGACCAGTCCTCTAGGCAGGTAGACACCAGGCATAAGTCAGCAGCTACAGGCCAGTCCTTTCAACAAGCAGACACCAGGCAGCTGTAGTTCAATCCTGAAGAAACTATCGGGTTCGCCAACCAGGCTGAGGCAAGACCACTGAAGTGGCAACCTCAAGAGCAGTTCCTGGGCAAGTTTTGCTCAATGGCAGCGTTAGCACAAGATGAGTTCAACAGTGCTATGTAAGGTGAACTAATATCTGCTTGTCTTTAGTGAATAATAGTGAAAGCAGAGCAAACCAAACCAATGCTCAATGCTCGTCTCCCACTGCCCGTGGGGTCATATTCAGACTCCTTCATCCTAGGTCCTTTCACATGTTTACTATATCCAAACATCCTTTCACCAGTGTGCTCCAGCAAAACAGCATTTGACATAACTAACTTTCCAAAGAACTAGGAGTTTCCCTTCACTTTCCAGTGAAGGAGCCAACGAGCAAAGATACCCACAAAATGAATATATCTAGTACTGAGATCTTGAAAGCAAATAGCATTTATGCAAGTGGGAGAAAGTAAAGAAGCTCTCTGTAGTGGGAACTCATTATTGAATCCAGGAGACAAACCTGTGAGCATGCCTGTCAGGAATTATCTAGCTTAAGTAAATTGAGGTGGGAAGACCCACCTTAATTATGGCGCCACTTGCTGGGCTGATGTTCTGAACTGAATAAAGGGGACAGAGTGAGTTAAGCACCAGTCTCTCTCTCTCTCTCTCTCTCTCGCTCTCTCTCTCTCTCTCTCTCTCTCTCTCTCTCTCTCTCTCTCACACACACACACACACACAAACACACACACACAAACTGCACATTCACACACTGAAGGGCAATCGATGTTCTATTTCTCTCTCTCATGTCTATTATTTTTTAGATGTATTCTCACTGAACCTAGAAATAAACTGGTTGGCTAGCAAGCCTCAGAGTCTTTTAGTCTCCATCTCCCTAGCGCTGAGATTACAGGCAGGTGTTACTGTGCCTAAATTTTTATATGGAGGGAAGGGATCCATCTCAGCTCTTCATGTGCAGTAAGCACTTTACCAACCAACCCACCTCCTGGGCCCCTGAATCCTTTTCAAAATAAGTTACATACATACATGTCATAGACATTTCTACCTATTGGAGCTATTCTCTTACATAACCACAATCCAAATTCCAACTTGACTAAACTTAATATTGTTACTTTAACTACCATTTTTATTCCAGTATTGTTAGCTGGCCTCCATAATGCCATTTATGAGATCATCTTTCCTTTAGGAGAGCATCCAATATAGGGTCACATATTTTCTTTAGCTCTTATGTTACTTTAGTTTTCATTGATATGGACTGTTTCCACAACCACATTTTTAAAAATCCCATAACGTCAATAATTTTGAAGAATACCCCTACACACTTTTCTCATTGTTACAGAAATTGTTTCTTTTGGAACTTGTATCCTCCTGATTAGATTCTGGCTATGTTCTTTGCCAGAAAACTATGCAGAGAGTATGTTTTTTTTTAAGTATCACATCTAGGGGGCTGAAGATATGGATTAGTTGTTAAGAGCGCTTGCTGCTCTCCTAGAGGACCAGAATTTAGTTCCCAGCACCCACACCAGGTGGCTCATAACAGTCTGTAACTTCAGTTTCAGTGAATCTGACATTTCTGGCCTCTGATGGCACCTGCTCTCACATGCACACACATAATTCAAAATAATAAAAATAAATCTTTACAGTATCACTTCTGGAGGTCTATGGTATCAGTCTGTTCCTCAACAATATCAACAATAAGATTAGTTTATACTACCCAACATCTGTCAGTATGATACCACTTGACTCCCCCATCTGGCATTACATATAGTAAGGATGGAGATACTTTAAGTTCATACAATTATCATCAAAATGGCCTTTCATCAGAATGCCATTGCAGATTTGGAATTCATTGGTCATACTTGCTTGAACCAATCTTTACCATAAGTGGTAGAAGAACATGCTATTTTATTTTTATTGGTGAAGAAGATGCTTTTACCCCAACACCAACATCAAGTCTATACTGGCCTCCTGGTTCTTGATATTCCACAGTAAGTAAAGGCTCTCTCCTCTGCTTTACCTATCCATCTAGCTATGCACCTGTCTTCTAAATATCTGTCTGCTGAGCAGCAATAGAGCCATACATTCTCATCTTTATCCAGTAGTTTGTTGTTGGAACGAAATCCAAGAATGGAGTTTCATGAGGAGATTCCTGAGCACCTGTGAGAGTTGTGGATTATGCTTTGTGCCGCTCCCGGGTGTAGAGGATAGGCGTGAGTTTGCTGTAGATGAGTCATTATAGCTGCATACTGTTATTTGTTCATGTGTCGCTATGGAAAAACATGCTTTTGCCTCGTGTCGCTTGTACTTGTGATAGTATACGTTAGTCAGGTGATTCTTCTTAACCCTCGAAGTATAAATTGGCTGTTTCTCTGACTAAAGTTTTCTTTAGTCTGCCTCATTTTGAGCTCGATTCTCCCAGGTTCAACTGCCTTTAAAGTGGCAAACAGTTTGTAATTCATTATTCTGCTTAATTATGTTGCTGTTCAAGCTGCCCCAGGCTTGGTCAGGGTGAATCTTGCATCTTCATGGCAGGCCCCATCCTCTTTCTCTTTTAGCATGTATTACTTGCTTTTTTCCTTCCTATGGTAATAACTGACAAAAGCAATTGAAGAGATTAAAACTGTATTTTGACTCACAATTCCAGAGATACATTCCATTATAAGATATGACATTAGAAATCAGAGGTGGTCACATTGTATCCATAGTTAGTAAGCTGAGAGAGAGAGAGAGAGAGAGAGTCAGAAAAATCTAGATGATAAGTTGGAGATACAGGTAGAATAATTGTTAATAAAAATAAGATAATATACTAACAATAAGTGAAAGTACACAGATGAAATACTAGTATGGTTATGCAAGTCCAAAAGTATTTCTAAATAAAATTATTTTATTTTCAAGTTCACTAATGTCGGGATTTGATGGCAAGGCTCTTTGTTCTGGCCATGTGTGCTTAATCCTGTAACTCAAGTTAAAATGATAGGATCTAACCCTTTCCACAGCAGTGACAACATTTGCCTCCAAAAATAAAGGAATTCTAGAAAGCAATATGAAACCAGTACATCCAGCCATGCAGCCTGCTTTGTGAAGGCAGTCCTTATGTGTAGAGGGCCATAGTTCAGAGGAACTTGGTGTGAAAAGGCCTGCCCCTGAAAGCATTGATCAGGGTGGATGGCCCGAATGGAGTTTCCTGGGTGGAGGGGCCTTTATGGAAGGGAACACAAGCTCTGAAACTAGCCCTCTTTCTGGAATGCAACAAGGCCTGTACTATTCAAGCCTTCTCTTTCTGAAATGTAGCCTGAGAAACTCAGTCGACCCTGCTCACATGGTCACACTGGGCTTGGGCATCTAAGGGTTTCCCTTCAATCAGTTAAGAGAGAAGATAGCAGGTGGGATAATCACTGCTCATATAGTCTAGTTTGTGATACCCGGGGCCATCCTTGTAATTATTGTTAGGTACAAGTAGCCAATTTCTGAAAATAGCAATCACGACTCGAGGCAAAGAGATTCATTTACACTCACATGGACTTTCCCATTGTGCTGTCCTTGAGTTCTGGTTTCCCCTGAGATGCTGGCAACATTTCCATGGAACGAGTGGAGTGAGTCTTAGCTTTGTTTAACAGATAAAGCAGTTGAGGCCTTAAGTGGCTGCACCTGGATTACACACACAAAAAGAAGCTTCATGCAAGAGGATAACTGCCAGAGTTTTATGACCTCTGATTGGCTATGTAAGTGAAAGAAAACACATAGTACCCAGGGTGTGTTTAGAAGAAACAGCTTTCATGCTAATTAGACAAAATATTATCAAGCATCTCATTATCATGTTGATATTGCAGAAATAAATGTCAGGAAAACAAACATAATACTGCTTAGCTCAAATGATTTTTAAACAGGTCAAGAACTGAATTAATTATGTCATTTCTGTTGTAAAAAAAATTTCTTTCAATTATGTGTATTGCTGGGGTGAGGGAGTGTGTACCCATAAGCTACAGGTGTAAACTGCCAGGTATGTGTGTCAGGAACCAAAGTCAGGTCGGTCCTCTGCAAGAGTAGTATCTGCTCTTAACCACTGAGCCCTCAATTCTTTTGAATGTACTCTGAGTAATGTGTTGGTGTGTTCCACAAAATGTGCAGGGTCTCTTTTGGTCAATGTCACTGTTTTTGAAAGAGGAGACCAGTTGCTGACCACCGAAAAGGCAGCCCCATGAGAAAACAACTTTGTGCTTACTTTATTGAAGAACTTGACTATCATAGAAATAAAACATAGCCTTTAAAGTGCTTAAAGAGGACAGTCATGGTTAAGAAGAACCTTTGCAGTGGTCGTCAACCTTCCTAATGCTGCGACCCTTTAATACAGTGTCTCATGTTGTGGTGACCTCCCAACCATAAAATTATTTTCATTGCTACTTCAAAACTGTAATTTTGCCACTCTTATGAATTGTAATGTATATATCTGATATGTTGGATATCTGATATAAAACCCCTCTGAAAAGGTCATTTGACACCCAAAAGGGGTCACAGCCACAGGATGAGAACTTCTGTTCTAGGGCCTACCTGCTCACACTGAGTTGGTTGCAGTTTTTTGTATATACATTTTGTGTATACCGTCCACATTGTATGATGTGGAAACAGAAGTAAAGGTATTAGCTATCAGCTACCAAGGAAATCTCTGCCTCTGATTACTGGAAATGAATAGCTGTGCTGGAGACTTTGAACTATTAGCCCCTTTCTACAAGCAAGTACAGTTAAAATCCAAATATCCCCCATTTTAAAGTCTTATGCAAATGATCCTCTAGGTTCTAAATGATCTAGACAATCCTATGTGAAGAAAACTCAAAGCTTTAAGAGTCATCTGTGGGTCATTTTTTTTCCTTCACTCGTGCCAGTTTAACAGGAGTGAATTTGAGGCTGAAGTAGTAACTCAGGGTATGAAATAGGCATTGTCTGTTTTCTAGGAGTTTATGCTTCCATTATTCAGATGGGACAAACATTTATGGAGAAACTTAAAAGCACAAAGGCCTATAAATAAGTGTAAGCAGGTGGAGCTGTGCCAAGATTTTTAACCTAATGTTTTCAACTTTATATTTCAGACCTACTTACTATCTACTGAGAGCCAGTGTGGAGGGCTTCCTTTACAAAACTTTTAGAGACTACACATGGTTTCATGAGAGTCTGACATAAGGTCATATGCTCAGAAACTCACTATCTATAGTTTAATGTTTTGATGGCATGATATTGAATTTCTTGGTGTTTTATGTTTGAATTTTGGAGTATTGTTTTTTGTTTGTGTTTTTGTTTTTGTGGTTTGTGGTTTGTTTTGCTTTTCTTGAGATAGAGTCTCCCTGCATTGTCCAGGCAAATGTCACACTCCGGGGGTCAACCAATCATCAGAGTAGCTGGGGCCAGTTAAGAACTAGGGTGCTTGTCTTAATTTGTTCTATCCGAGAAGCTCTGTAGAACAATGGAGCAAGGCTTTGTGGTTTGGAGCCAAGCCTAACCTCTGATAGGTGTTTGAGTCTGTCCTTTCTCTGCCTTATGACTGCTGCCACCATCTACCTGAGCCAGTATCAAATAGAGCAAGTAGATCTTGTGGGAATAGCAAAATGTGAAGTCAAGAGAGAGATGCCACCTGGTTTAGGCCAGAAATGTCAGGGTGGGGGAAGTCAAAGCAGAGCCTGTGCCTCACAGAGTCTTTGTATGGGACACATCCACAAGTGTTCCTATTTTAGTCTGACAACACAATGGTGGGTTCTGCAGGCAACTTAGTATGTAGGCATGGACCTCTAGTCTGCCCTAATCTAGACATAAAAAATTTAATTCCATGAAGGTTGATCTGTGAGAGTTGTGGCAGTGGGCTATGGGATGGGGGTTGACTTGCACACCTGAGTTAGGATACTGCACCTTGGAATAGTGGCTGGCAAGAGGAACCTGGAAGGTGAAGAACCATGCATGCTACACCCCAGGATAGATTCTCAAGTGCCTGTGGAGGGGTTGTGTGACGTTAAATAAGAACTAAGAACACTGCCAGGAAGAAGAAAGGGGTGGCATTAAATGAAACATTCTATATTTTACTGTATCTTACTGCTTATTTTTGTTTTGTGTGTATATGTATCTCCATATTCATGTCTGTATGCACACGTGTATGTCTGAGGTAGAAGTTGTAGGTCAGTGTCTGATGTTTTCCTTAATTATCCTCTACATCACATATTTTGATAAGGTCTTTTACTGTACCTGGAGCTTATCTCTTGACTAGATTGGCTGGCGTATCTAGAGATCTGTCTCTCTACCCTGCCAGGAGCAGGAGCAGCCTCCATGCCTGGCTATTCTCATGGATGCTGGAAATCTGAACTCAGGTTCTCATGCTTGTACAGCAAGCATTTTGCCCCCAGCTTTTCCTATTTTTTTGAACATGGGGTTTTAAAATACTTAGCCCTGACAATTATGTAATTAACTCCAACTACAGAAAACATCCACAAAAACATAATTCAATAGTTAAAATTAAGGTAAATACTCATCATCTTGCCAATGGCTGTCCCGGAGGGTGAGACAGTCTCCACTTGTCTGCATACATACACAGCACAATTTAAAGCCACCCTCTCTCTACATATTCTGCTCCAGTGTTCTATTGCCTGTGGCCTACTTATTGAAGGCCACTGTAAGATCTGGGAAGAAGGATTTGGAGTTCTGCTTTCTGCTGTTCCTGAACTTAAAATTTAAAAATTGAAGTCTTATGGTTTGGCATGTAACTCCCTTGGGCTTCTCTCCAGCTCTCAACAGCATACCTGTCTTGAGCATTCACTGTACTTTGTTTGTCTGCCTCTACTTAAGCATCTGAAAACACACCCACTAACCAACAGTCAGGGTAACTATTCATCTAATAATGAATGAAAACACACACACTTCCATAGACAAGTTGAAACAAAACCCTATGAGATCAGGCAGTGGGAGTGAGGAAAAGAACCGTGTGCTTTGAAAGGATTTAGAAGCATTTCTCAATCCAAAATTTAAGGAGTAAAATAAACTCTAAATGAACTCCAGTCTCAGGGTTTGTGAGCGGCCAGGGAAAGAACTGTTGGGTTATCTCAGCTGCGCTGAACATTTTCTTCGGTTACTCCCAACACCAGCTGAGCTCATCAATCTTGGAAGGCAGCCTAGGATATCTCATTAGGCTGTTTCAAACTGGTGATGTCAGAACACATCACTCTTACTTTTTCACGGAGAATTAATGGATTGGAAGTCTGCTCTAATAGTCTTAGGATCTACAGCCCAAGAAGAAGTTGGTTCTGGACAGTTGCCTGGCTGTATCCAACACCCTCCAATGCCCCTGAGTGCTGGCCCATCAGTGTGCATTATGAGGCAGACAACAAACCCCACCAGTGATGTATTGGAGTGCTTGCTAAGTTTAGAGGCATCCATTAGTGGATTCTTGTCTTTAGTGAAATGGAAGTTTGTTATTTAGAAATTGTTTTGAATTATTAATTGATGTAGAAATAAGAAATTCTTGGGCTTGAAGCCAGATCATCTTTAGTCTATAAAAATCACTCTGTTTGTTGTATGGTGAAGAAATGCTCTTTCTATCTTTCTAGAAGAGAATTAACCAACTCTTGCAAAGTAGCAAATAAACCTCACTTTAAGTGAGCTTGGTTTAGTTAGGTCTACAGCTCTGCCCACAGTAGAACAAGATCATAAATCCTATTGCTGGTTGGCATACCTTCTCTTGGTACCGTTAACTCTAACAATAATTGCTTCCATTTCCCTTGTAGTTGCTATAAGCTATAAATCACATCAATCTCCATCTTATCTTCATAAACATCTCATGAGCCAAATAGCATTCATTACCCCCATTTTATAGATCAGGAAACTACCATCCAGATTTTCAAGGGTTAAGTAACTTCCTTCAAGTATCAGAGCCTTTTAAAAATAAAGGTGACTTTATTTTTTTTTATTTTGCTGGTCTCTTGATGGAGATCAATTTTGTATTTTTATGGAATTATGTGTATGGATTTGTGCTTCTTGTGCTTTTTTTTTTCAAAATTCTAGTTTGTGTATTTGCCTGTTTCTTTTCTAAAAAGGGAGAGAAAAGAGTTGGGAGGGGCAGGGAGGAAAGTGGGAAGGATCCAGGAGAGTAGGGGAGGAAAAACTGTGATAAAATATATTTTATGAAAAAATTATTTTCAACTAAAAGAAAGTGTTCCTTAGGCTTGCCTGCAGGCCAATGAGATGGGAACATTTTCTCAGTTGAGGCTCCCTCTTCTCATATGGCTCTAAGCTTGTGTCAAGTTAAGAAAAAATTGCTATGAACATAGTGGAACATATGTTCTTGTTATATGTTGGAGCATCTTCTGGGTATATGCCCAGGAGTGGTATAGCTGGGTCCTCAGGTAATGCTATGTCCAATTTTCTGAGGAACCACCAGACTGATTTCCAGAGTGGTTGTACCATCTTGCAATCCCACCAACAATGGAGGAGTGTTCCTCTTTCTCCTCGCCAGCATCTGCTATCACCTGAGTTTATGATTTTAGCTATTCTGACTTGTGTGAGGTAGTATCTCAGGGTTGTTTTGATTTACATTTCCCTGATGACTAAGGATGCTGAACATTTCTTTAGGTGCTTCTCATCCATTCGAGTTTCCTCAGTTGAGAATTCTTTATTTAGCTCTGTACTCCATTTTTAATAGGGTTATTTGATTGTCTGGAGTCTAATTTCTTGAGTTCTTTGTATATATTGGATATTAGCCCTCTATCGGATGTGGCATTAGTAAAGATCTTTTCCCAATCTGTTGGTTGCCGTTTTGTCCTATTGACAGTGTCCTTTGCTTTACAGAAGCTTTGCAGTTTTATAAGGTGCTATTTGTCAATTCTTGATCTTATAGCATAAGTGTTCTGTTCAGGAACTTTTCCCCTGTGCCCAAGTATTCAATGTTCTTCCCCACCTTCTCTTCTATTAGTTTCAGTGTATCTGGTTTTATGTGGAGGCCCTTTATCCACTTGGACTTGAGCTTTGTACAAGGAGATGAGAATGGATAGATTTGCATTCTTCTACATGTTGTCCACTATGTTCATAGCAGCCTTATTTGTAATAGCCAGAAGCTGGAAAGAACCCAGATGCCCTTCAACAGAGGAATGGATACAGAAAATGTGGTACATTTACACAATGGAATATTACTCAGCTATTAAAAACAATGAATTTGAGAAATTCTTAGGTAAATGGATGGAACTAGAAAATATCATCCTGAGTGAGGTAACCCAATCACAAAAGAACACACATGGTATTTACTCACTGATAAGCGGAGATTAGTCCAAAAGTTTGAAACAACAAAGATTCGTCTAATAGATATTAGATATTAGCCCAGACGCTTACAATACCCAAGATGCAACTCACAGACCACATGAAGCTCACGAAGAAGGAAGGAGGGAGGATAGGATGGGGGTTCCTAGGCGGGGGGGGGGGATGGGTGAGGGGATAACATCTAAAATGTAAATAAAATATCTAATAAAAAGAAAAAACTTGCCAGCACAATAGGTATTCATTTTCAACTTAAGAAGTCCACCTATGTTTCATTTATTTAGGGTACTTTATTATGTGTATTTAAGCTATACAACATTTTAACAAAGTTAAATAATTTCTACAACAAAGCCAATTAATATCCTTTAAAAAATGAACAGGGACTTGGCTTTATAGCCACTACAAAGTCCCAAAACCAGGCTCTAGGTCTTGAAAGGAAAAAGGGAAAGGCCAGATGAAAATTAATTTATAAATTCACTCTCAAGTAGTAATCTCCAAATCCTGCAGACCACAGTTGTTCAGGAAACATACACACACACACACTTTGTGGAAGGGGGAGCTGATGCATAGTTTTGTACATATGTACAGACACAACAACCTTTGGCCATTCATAACAAGGCAGTCAACAGACAGGTGAATTTCCATTACAGAACCTTCCATGCTTAAATCCAGGTTAAAAAGTAGGCTAGGTACCAAGTGGAAATATGCTCTGTGTAACCAGTCTACAAAGGCAATAACATCCTCAGTGGAAATCAGATGTTCAGAATCATTCAATTCAGAGTTTTACCTGTATACAACCACAAATGTACATAGCAGATTTTGAAAAAAGTTTTATCTTGGTGCCAGTTTTTCTCCCTCACTAGCTGCTGTGTTCACGTTGAAAGGCTATCTTCAGAAGTACCCCAATGGTTACTCTGTCTTAAACTCTTATATGTCCAGACCTGCTTGGGCTATAGGCTCCTGCCTGGATGGCAGACTACACCTCAGGTGTCAGGGCACTAGAGTGTAAAACACTGGGTCTAGCTTCTGTGTTCAAGTACACTGCCAATTTTCTCTCCCCTGTGGAGTTCAATAGTTATCTTTCTCTCACTTCATTATATGATCCTTGAGGACAGACAGTATGCTCATTCCCTGCCCAATGTTTGGCACAAAGTAAATATTGATTAAATGTAGACACATGCTTGTTTTTTTAATTGTTTTTCTTTGCTTGTTTTCATAGATTAAAGCAGTGGCGTTTTTAAAATAAAGAAAGCAAAACTAGACCATCTGAAGCATTAACCATTTTATTTATGTTGTTAAACAGGCTACTTTTGAATAAGGAGAGTCTGGAAAGTTGCTGTCACAAGTGAAAGACAGGGCATGGCATGTGTCAAATTTCCAGAGTTCTCCTTTTCGTGTGTGTCTGAATGCAGTGCTTGGAGCCCTTGCTTTCACATTCTGGAGTCATTGTCAGTAGATTTGAGCCCGCAGGTCACCTTCCCAGTATGAATCTAAGTTCTTCAATCTTCTGAAATTTATTCAGCAAGGTCAGTCTGAAACAGGTACTCAGACTGGGCCAGGGGCTCACCAGCGCTACAGTAGATGGCTTCTAGTTCTCTGAACTGATTACTAGAAGGCTGTCCTTCCCTTTGCCATCAATATACAGATGATAAACCTTTGTTATAAATGTTATCTTAGGTGCTTTGAATGGATATATTGCTTGAAATTCCATTTCCACTCTGCATGCTTCCTTACTGGTAAGCAACAATAGCTCTTGCCAAATCTTATGTTCGTTTCATCCACTTAGATGTATGGCAGCTATTCATCATTCCCAGATCTCTTCAGGCCTTCTCCTTATCCTGCTGGCTGCTATGGTGAATATGGTCCAAGGCTATAGTTTTAATTGTTGAAGTTGTATTTCTGAATCTACATATTGGTATGAAGATTCATGTTTCTTAATTGGGGAAGGCTATAGGCCCCATAATTGAAAACTTGCATTTACATGAGCTTCATCACAATCAACTTACCAAATTGGTTCCTTTCATTAAAACTCTACTACTGCTAAGTTTCATCTCTTTTCTTCCTCTTCATGGGATAGTTTTACAGTTTTGACAAAGCAAACTATCTTTGCTTTGGGTCAGACTTACTTTGAAAAGTGTCAAATGAATAACACTTTCAGCAGGCAATTGTAATACATGGGACTTCAAAAGATACTAGGCTGTCCCATTTTATTTTCAGGATTATTCTATACCATCTCTAGATCTCAGTAATCTGAAAACATCTTACTAGAGCAACTTCTCTGCTGGTGATACACACTGTGCCTCATCATAGGTCAGATGCGTTCCCAATGTGTTAAAAAATGTAGCACTTTAAGTAGATCACTCAAGGAAACACCAATTTGGTTCTCTTGCTTGTAATATGTTTTCATAGAAAATTCAAATACTGCTTATCCTGTTCAAGTCGGGAATTCTCTCCCCAATCTCCAAAAAATTATTTCTGAGAGAATATGGTAGTAGAATGTTCTAGTCAGTATTATGAGACATTGATAGGTTAAAACTTGAAAATCAAGGTCTATGTTTTTGGAAGAATCAGGGGATCCTGCATTTTCTCTTCTCTTGAAGAAGGAAGTTTTGAAAAGTTGTTAACGTATTAGATCAGAAATCTTATTGTTTTGCTCATAAAAAACAAACCCTGTGCTTTTTAAAAATTCCACATTATGTAAAACATGCACACACTATAAACATTCCAGTTACACATTGCTAAATTAACAATTTACCCCTAAGCACAGAAATGTTTTTTTAATAATCAAATCATAATTTTTACTTTTTAACACAGGTGTTATAAACACAAAAATGCAGGATGTGGGGAAGGGGATGACGCAGGAGCGTAGGTGTTCAGGGGGAGTACAGATATCTTTCAGAACAGGGTATCAGCGGGGTAAAGGTTCAGGGGACAGGTCACTATGATTCTGCCTATGATTCACTTGTCCTTATCTAAGTTGGCACTATCTGCCAAGGCTGCCTATTTACAAGGTCTATGACTACTCAGGTTGGTAAATTTCCACAAAAGCTGCCTATTTACAATAGCTTATAGCCATCTGTTTCAGTGGTTTTCCACAGAGACCCAAGACTTTGTGTTAGCAGGCATGTATGTCAGGCCTATTGCTGATTTTAGGCTTATGGCTGATTTTAGGCCTTCAGTGTATAAGCAGGGCTGCCTCTGACATCTCCTCCCTTCTCCAAGTATAGAAGGGCCATGGTGATTCTAATCTTAACACAGAGATGTCTTAACACAGTCATTTTGTTTTGCTGTTTAGTTGGTCAGAAATTCAGGAAAGGCTCAAATAAACAATCATCACTGAGGTGAGAACCCTCAGATATCTTCTGTGGCTACTCTTAGCCATCAGAAAGTTAACAGGGCTTGACATCCAAGATGACTTGCTCACAGGTTTAGTAGTTGATCTTAGTTATCACCCAGGAGTTCAGTTGGGGCTATCCACTGGATCACTAATGTGAGATTTTTCCGTGTGACCTAGACTTCTCACAGCCAAGTGACTTGGCCACAAGAGGGAGGCATTCAGAGAACAATTATTCAAATAGACCTATGCCAAAGCTGCAGAGTTTCTTCTGATATAGTTCATAAAAGTCATAGAGAAACATTTCAGCCTCACACTATTACTTCCAAGGATGGCCAGACCACATTCAAAGTGGTAGAAAGGGATAATTACCAACCAATGGGAAGAACACCAAAGAAGTTCTAGAACCTTTTAAAATCACAGCAATGTAGGGTGGTGGTGGTACATGCCTTTAATCCCAGCACTCTGGAGGCAAAAGCAGGGAAAGAGTTCGAGGCCAGTCTGGTCTACAGAGAAAGTTCCAGGAGGGCCAGGGATACACAGAGAAACCATGTCTCAAAAACAAACAGACAAATACAACAGCAACAATGCTAACAGTCAACCATAGATGATGTAGCTAAGCAAACCTGGAAGCTATGTCCTCCAAAATCTCTGACTCTTTCTAGGAACTGCTGACAGCAGGAGAACTCATCTCACCCAGAGAAGAGCATACCAACTGGTTTTCCAATATATATAAGTAACATTATACAGACTGATCAGGTTATAATTACAAATATATATATTTGCCTGAAATAACAATGGAAAAGGAGACTGTGAGCTTGAAAGAGAGCAAGGAGGGATATATAAGATTAAAAGGAAGGAAAGAGAAGGGAGATGTGTAATTATATTAAAATTGCTTCTCCCTCTTCTAGCTTGTAGAAGAGATTATATATTGATAAAGTTTTCCAATGGGATAATAAAACACTGTTTCTTGAAAAAAGAATGGCATTGCTTTTACAGTATTCTTGGATCCAAGGTCTTGGGTAGCTCGGTGTGTAGAGTGTCTGCTGAGGATGCAATGCAAGCCCTGCATAAACTGAGCATGAGCAGACTATGCCCATAATCCCAGCACTCTCCAGGTGGAGGCAATAGGCTTAGAAGTGAATGGGCAGCCTCAGCTTGCTGCATAGCAAGTTCACATCAGTTTGGAAAACATGAGACACACACACACACACACACACACACACACACACACCATCTCCAAAAAACTAATCTGATTCTATCAAGAGAAAAAAAGTCTATACTA
The DNA here is from genome assembly GCF_011762505.2 of Arvicanthis niloticus. Classification (NCBI taxonomy): domain Eukaryota; kingdom Metazoa; phylum Chordata; class Mammalia; order Rodentia; family Muridae; genus Arvicanthis; species Arvicanthis niloticus. The sequence continues at coordinate 28,891,069 of NC_047679.1, forward strand.
ATTTTTTGGCATAAACTAAAGAAAAGAAAGACTAGAATTGGAGACACAGCTGGCATGTGCCCACCTGGCAGGAACCTTCCTCTCCAAAGTGCAGTCATGTTACCTATTTCCATGCTTGAATTTGCTCTAATAAGGGGTTTTCCTTGTATTGGGCCAACCTTATGGGATTTGATATAGGAGGCATTTGTTAAAACATATCTTAGTGTTTTACATGATGAAAAAAGGAGAGTCAAAGTGAATAGACATTGAGAGTGTTAGGTGCTGGGAAGGAGACATAGCACTAGAAACTTTCCAGTTTCCATGACTGAAACAAGAGCCTTCTTATTCCGCAAGCATCTGATAAAGAGCAGGCCAGAGGTGGAAGGACAAAATTTAATGGGGTGGCTAAACTTTGCTGAAAGTTAATTTAATATTTTAAAATGCAAGTTTACCCTTACCTACCAGGAAGATTCATAATGAAAAGAAGGGAAATAAAATTACAGACCACTCAATCTCTATGTTTTGGAGAATGTGGTAAATCTTTGAAATGTGTGTGTGTGTGTGTGTGTGTGTGTGTGTGTATATATATATATATATATATATATATATATATATATATATATATATCTTCAGCAAAATACAAATACTGTACCAGTCTAGAGATGAGGGCAATGTGGAAGCTGTTCAAGTAAGAATGCCAACATTACAACATTAGCCTATGATGTGACTGGGAAATCCATCTGCTGAAGATTTCAGGCTTATTTGTTAGTGAATCAATGCTATTGTTAACTATTATAGGCTTGCTAAATTCTGCTTCTTCATCAGTTACATAGTCAACATTTCCCTATGGGTAATGACCGTACTACATGCAGCTATTCTCTATGCATAAAGAGAAACCAGAAAACAGTGAGAAATGTCAAAACATCTCTTAGGAAAGGTACGTGTACAGTATTAAGTCTCATGGTTTAGCAGCACCTTCACAACCTCTGCTCTCATCCCAGGTAGCATACAGCCTGCTCTGCCCCTGGGTCACAGGCCATTTTAATTCAAAGGATAGATCCGGAATGCCACCCAATCAGAGACATACAGTTAGGAAAGCAAATGTGGTATTTGTGGGCAAAAGTAAGGCAGAGTGGTGAGTGGACTCAGGCAAAAGGAGAAAATGGTTTCAGCAGATCTGGAGAAGCAGGTGTTGGGGTTGGGTACAATACTATAATACGGAAGATGCCTGTAAACTAATAACAGGACATCTGGGGACAGGGCAGTATAAGAAAGAAGGAGATGAGTCATTGACTCATTACATTGACTGTGTCATATGCGGGAGTGATTAGGAACAAAGGTGTTTTATAAAGGATGGATTAAATAGAAGATAACAGTAAGAGTCTACAATGGGTGAAGAAATGAATTTTTTCATTAAAATACTGAAAAATGTCTTTCTTCCCTACTGGTGCACAAGATCCAAGATGAGCCACAAGCTTCCCATCTATTCCCCAGTCAGCACTCACATATCCCTGCACTTGACCAAGAGAGGAGAACCTCCATAGTGGGCCCTTGTCTGGTTTTCTAGATGCTCGTGGCCCAGCTCTCCACCTTCCTTAGGTAGCATTCTCAGGATCCCCTCAGAAATGCATTGCACAGCTTCTAGGAGGCCTTCCAGAAGTTTCCCCCACAAAACAAAAACAAAAGAGGTTCAGGTCCTTCCATCCTTGAAACATAGTAAGAGTTATTTGTGGGGCAGCATCTTCACAGACGCCCTTCCCTCTCCCTGAATTGATCTCTTCTGATGCTCTTGCATCCAGTTGAGGGTCCCAACATCATAGAAACAGAATTTGAATCTTGTTCTGTAGCCTCTTCCTGTGACTTGTCATCTACTCACTGAATGTCTGTGTTCACACCTCATCTGAACCTGACATATCAAAAGTTTCATTTTCTTTAACTAATTTACAGATTATGAGACTGCTGTACAAAAACTAGGCAAAAATCAATTTTCAAACTTTATTTATACTTCTCTCATACAATACATTACAACCACAGTTTCCCCTCCCTCTCCTCCTTCCAGCCCCTCCTCAACCTCTCCTCTCCCCCAGATCCATTCTCCTTCATTTCCCTTCAAAAGAGAGGAGTTCTCTCAGGCATATCAGCAAAACATGGCATATCAAGTTGCAATAAGATTAGGCACCTTGTATTAAGGCAACTCAGTATGAGGAAAAGGGTCCCAAAAGCAGGCAAAAAGAGTCAGATACAGTGCCCCCAACCCACTCCCACTGTTAGGAGTCCCACAAGAACACCAAGCCAAACAACTGTAACATATATGCAGAGGACCTAGGTCAGGCCCATGTATACTCCATGATTGTCAGTTCAGTCTCTGTGAACCCTTATAAGCCCAGGTTAATTGATTCTGTAGGTTTTCTTCTTGTATCCTTGACCCCTCTGGCTCCTATATTCTTCTTCTCCTTTCCACAGGATTCCTTAAGCTCTGCATAATGTTTAGCCATGGGTCTCTGCATCTGCTCTCAGAAGTTGCTGAATGAAGCCTCTCTGATGGCAGTTGGGCTGGGCACCAATCTATAAGTATAGAAGAATATCATTAGGCATCCTTTCATTGACTTTGTTGTTGGTGGTGGGTTTTTTTTTTTTTTTTTCAGCTGTGTTTGGTTCTATCCTAGGTTGGGCTATTCAGCCCCTGGTTCCTGGCCATCCAGGCAGTTTCAAAGATGGGTTCCCTCTCATGACATGAGCCTCAAGTTAGACAAGTCATTGGTTGGAACATGCTGATATATATATATCACTTTCCTTTGATCTTGGCAATTCATTTTAGCCAGAGATCACTTCATTGCAGAACTGACGGCCGTTTTCAAAACTATCACTGAGATTTGCTCAGTTAACTACAGTGGCTTATCTCTTTTGCACTTCTTATTCCAGCAAAACTAATCCACAAGGAAGAGAAACCTACTGAGAAGCAAGTTCTGAAAAGCAAAACCAATTTTCACAAAGCCTGCCTGAACCACGTCCAGTGCCAAAGAATATTTTCACAGAGTCATTTGCCAGTGGGGCATTTAATATAGAGACTGTGTTCACAAAATCATTCTGTCTGTTGTTTCATTTATTTTCATGAGTCAAAGGTCTTTCTATGTAGAGTAGGCTAGCCTCAAAGTGTTTTCCGTCAGCCTCCCTATTAAGTGCTGAGATAATAAACATGAGCCACCATACTTACCTAATGAAAGTTGTCTTTAAAGTGATACTTTCATTATAGGAGTATTTCTTTCTTGGCCTTCCATTTTCCACCCTTAAAAAGAGAGCATATGTTTTGATCACTGGAATATGTGACGTATATATCTGTACTACAACACACATGTGTTTAATAGGTAAGATGGCAGATAGAAGATTCACATGGTCTTCATAGTACTAGTTAATGGGGAACATGTTTTAAGTTTTCTGGTTGTCACATTTAAAACTATGAAAATCAGATATCCTTGATAATATAATAACCCAATATATCCATAGTATTATCCTTTTAACATTCAACCAATACAACATAATTTTTTTTAAAGATAGGGTTTTATATAACCCAGACTGAACTCCTTATCCTAGTGTCTCACTCCTAAAGTGCTAGGATTGTAAATGTGTGCCTTCATTCCAGGCTAACATAAAATTATTTGTGGAAGAGTTCAGATTTTATATATGAAATCCTTGAAAGTCATGAGTTTATTTTGATGTGCTTAATCAAATTCTAGGAAATGCAAAACTTTGTAGAAAGAAAGGCAAGTCAGTTATTCAACAGTACATTCTTGAATTCATCCTCCTATAAATGCTATATTTATGAGCAGAACCTCCTGTTCCCTTTTAATGATTTGTTAAGTCCCAAAGCATTATCGAGGTAAGCAATAAACTGCATCTCCGAAGCATGAGTAAACCCCAGTGGAGAATAGATTAGTTTCACATCATCATTGAAGGTATGGAGACCAGAGCTCTCCAGTATTTATTGGTACTTATCTCTTAAATCAATAGTTCTTTTCTATTTTTAATGTCTTACTGCCATTAATCTCTTCTCCTGGCCATTTTTCTTGTTCAACAAAATATTGTGGAGGGATGTGAGTATTTTTTTCCTAGGACTTTTGCCCTCTGTAGGAGCAGACTGTATTTCATTTGGAGGGTAAGCCATATCATGATTTAAAGTTTGGCAGTGTATAATATTTTTGGACAAAAAGAAATATTAATTTTCCAGTCCATTGCATGAGGAGCTGAATAATAAGGTAAGATGTGGTGGCACATACCTGTAATTCAAAAATTTTGGAGGTGGAAGCAGAAATATCATGAGTTCAAGACTAGCCAAATAAAGTAAGCATCAACAGCAAAACCAAACAAAAAGAAACCCCACTCAACTTACATGTGTTATTGTGTTAGAAAATAGCAAATATGTCATCTTAACCATGTTAAGTGTGTAATTCAGTTATATTAAAGATGTCCACACCATCGTGCAACTTTATGTGTCTCAGTGTACTAATGTACACCCCAAGGGAAACAGGCCCAAATATGGTCAAGCCTCAGAGACTACTGGATCTAGATTCAGAATTAGTGAGACCATAAAGAACTAGGGGCCATGAACTGCATATGGTGTAATGGAGTATATACAACCATTTTTTTTAATCATCCTGTGGTTACAGGATGCTTTGTTGTATTTTCTACATCACTGCCTGGTTGTCAGAACTCTCTGTGCAAGGGTCAGCATGGTTTTCACAGTCCCTAGTGTTTTTCATGTGACACTAGCAGCTTGTACCTTCTTGCTTTCAGCCATCTGTAAGACACATTTGATGGTGACAAAGGCTAAATATACCCATCTAGTTTTAAAAGCTCAGACCATTAAGCTGACCCAAACGTTAGGATCACCTGTCCAGGGGGATTCACTAATATTTCTTAGGCACCATAGTGCAGAAGTTCACATCTTATTTAGGCACCTATGTTAGATTGTGACTCTTCAAAAAAAAAAAACCAGCAATTTTCTCTGCTAGAAAATATGCTGGCCTGCAAAGCAAGTTGATATGAATACTATAGACTCAACTGTTCGAGTTTTAGGCTACAACTATTCGTTTCAATTTAGTAGTCTCAGAAAGTTATTTGTTTCTAGAGATACTTTGAAAATGAAACAAACTTCTTTTGTTGTTGTAGTTATCGAGGTATGGGGGATGGGGTGAGGTACAGGGTCTTATGTATCCTAAGCTGGCCTTGAACTCTGTATAGAGCTCAGAGATGACCTCAAACTCCTGATCTTCCTGCTCTGCTTCCCAAGTACTGAATCAAACCCAGCACTTCAGGCCTGCTAGCCAAGCACTCTCTCTACCAAGCAGGCTACATCTTCTGCATAACTAGTAATTTTAATCAGCTTGTTCATCTGGAAAAAAAATCTAAACTTAAAGGGGAAATTGTTTAATGATACCAGGAGTTCCCGAATAGCCTATACTTCTATCTACCCAAGTGCTAACACTATTTCCAAAATATTTTCTTGCCCCATAATAAAACCCTTTATCAATTCAGCAATCACTCTCCACTTGCCCTCTAGCCCCCTAGCAACCACCAAGTTACTTTTTGTGTCCATCATTTACCTTCCCTGGGTATTTCATAGAAATGGAAATACACACAATATTACTTTGGAAATTTAGTTTCTTATTACTTTTTCAAGCAAGACTCACCTACAAACTAATATGCACTGTGTTTTCACTAAACCGGCTTAGCCCTGCTCCCCTCTCTTCCCTCCCTGTTCATATGCCTATCTGCCCACCTTTCTTTTCTTTCTTTCCTTTCCCTTTCCTTCTTTCTTTCTGTGTTTCTTTCTTTCTTTCGCTTTCTTTCTTTCTTTCTTTCTTTCTTTCTTTCTTTCTTTCTTTCTTTCTTTCTTCCTTTCTTTCTGTCAGGATTTAACTGTGTAACCAGACTAGCTTTAAGCTTCTGATCCTCCTGCTTCTGCCTTCTTAGTACTAGGACTACAAATATGTATCCTCATTGTTAATTACACATACCAAGTACTTTTAGTTGCAATTATAGACTAGACATGGGGAGCATTTCAACACTCACTTTCCTCTGTTCCTGATTTACTTTTGAAACACTATGGAAAGGAGCTTGGAGTCTATTAAATTCAGTATTTCTTTTAAATCCAGCACCTCTTGGGGGAAAAGACTGGGTGTTTATTCAACTATCTGTCATTCGCATAGCATGAGCTTATTTAATAGTTTAACATGAGCACGAAGAAGAAAGTACCACAGCAAATAGAAGATAACCATAACAAACAGATAACACCACACTGGATATAGCACTTTATCTTGCCTTTAGTTTCTTCATCTACAGCATAGCCAGATTGGATCTGGGCCCTAAGAGCTACTGTAATGAAAACTGTATGATTCAACTCCCTAAATTGACAGAAGTCTATGATTCCAAAGAGCTACTTTCTCTTTATTGGAGCACAACTGATATTGACCGACTGAGAGTATGGCCCTGGGGTTACAGACTATATAGGTTATCATTGAATGATGAAAGAGAGACGAGCTTATAACAATGAGCATATTCACAACCAGAAGATACACTTGTTAGGAGAGAGAAATTATTCATCATTCAACATCAAATGCACCAACCCTGTGCGGAAACTGGTAAAATGCCAACATGAAATATCAGCCAGAGCCCACTCCTCATGACTCACTGCCTTCTTTGATCTGACCAGTCATCTGTGGGTCGAATGGCTACAGGATGTTTCTGGAAAGCAAAAGCATTTCAAGATGAAAGGATACCTAGCTGGCAGTGCTACACCGAACATTCTCTCTTGAACTTATTTTTAGTGTGGCATTCATCTTTATTTGTGCCAACTTTTTATTAAAAAACTTTTCAAGAACCACAAAATTAAAGGGATTTCACAATGAATACTCACATACTCACCTTCTAGATTCCACCAGGACCTTTTTGCTGCCCTTGTTTGATCATGTATTCACCCGTCTTTTGGTTAATTCACTAATCCATCTAACTTCTTTTATTTTGGGGGACAATAATATAATTGTGTTATTTCTCGCTTTCCTTTCCTTACTCCAAAATCTCCCACATACCATTTCTTGCTCTTTCAAATTCTTATCCTATTTTTCTCTAATTGTTATTGTATGTATATACATATATACATACATATTCCTAACTATAGCCTGCTCAGTCTGTATAAGGTTATTTGTATTTGTGTTTCCAGGGCTGACCATTTGGTATTGAATAACCAAACCTGAGAAAGACGATTTTTCCTGCTCTCAGAGTTGCTCAGTTGCATGTAGCTCTTTGTGGAGGGTTGATCTGTGTACTGCGACATTTCAGAGTAATTACAGACATCAGCATGTATTTCATTAGCTAGCATTATTTAAAATATTTGCTGATTTTTATTTAATACAATTTACATGCAATGGAACATACAATTCTTCAAGTGTATATTTCTTGAGTTATAAGCAAAGCATACCGGTCACAACTCCTATCAAAGCAGTACACATTGAATTTAGTAATTTGATTTTATATAAATATATTGTGTTAAAAATAAAATAACATGACTCATTTTGAAGTAAAATCCTGTAATTTGCTTCTTCTTAAAGTAAACTACTTTTTCTTTTCATAGGTTTATTTTAGTAATTTAAATATATATTATGCATGCATATATATTACTGCTATTTCTTAAGACTTTTATTTTATAATTATCTTTCGGTTATTTTCCATAGAAGAACAGGATTGAGTGATCTCAACTCCCTAAACAAACACTTTAATATGTATAATACAGTTTCATTTAAATCAAGTTCAGCATTTACATTAGCTATGAAAATATTATTCACAATAGATAGTAAGTACTGATTCCCTTTTTATAACTACTTTGACTCATTCGTTTTTGTTTGACTTTAAATATTTTTAAATATTTTTAAATTAAAAAATGTAATACATTGCATACCAATTTGTCTAAGAAGCTGTGAAAATACCTTTCAATATGTTTTTTGTTTGTTGCTGTTTGATTTTGTTTGGAGACAAAGTCTCACTGTGCATCTTAGGTTGGTTTCAAATGCCTTGTCACCGTGGTAGTTTGAATGAGAAATGTCCTGCATAGACGTAGGCATTTGAACAACTTGTCCACAGTTGATGATGTGGTTTGAAGACTTGGTGCAGCCTGGCTGGAGGATGTAGGCTGCTGAAGGGCAGGTTTTGAGAGTTTATTGCCTTGCTTTACATCCACTTCATTCTCTCTAGTTCCTGTTTGCATTTGCAGGTGTGATCTGTCTATCAGCTTTCTGATCTGGTTACCCACTGATGGCATCTCTTCCACCATTATGGACTGTCTTCTTGAACCTCAAGCCAGAATAGACTCTTTCATAGTTAAGTCACTTTGAGTCAAGATGTTTTATCTCAACAACAGAAATGTAACTAATACAGTCACCCTGCCTTCACTTCCCTCAGTGCTGGGACTGTAGGCCTGTGCCACCACTCCTGGCTCCCTGTAGTTTAACCCAATAGACACTGCCTTTGTTCCATCTTTAGAAACATCACTCCAAACTGTGCTATTAGTTCTCCTAGCCTGCAGCAAAGCAGTTTCCAGGGCTCTCCTTCATCTCTAGATCACACATCTCTCTGGTAGTATTTTCCTTCTTGTTGTCAGAATATACCCTGCAGTAGCTCCTTGAGGCTTTCAGTGGAAGACAAACTTTACAAGATCTTACCTATCTAGAAGTTGTTTATTTGGCTATGGCAGATTCAACATTACTTTTTTTCAGAACTCTAAAGATGATGTCATTTTGTGGCTTAGCTTTCTGTAATGACATATCAGACCATTCTGTTTCTTAGTACTTTAAATTTTGGAACATTCTTTGTAACCCAGTGTTCTGAACATTTGTTTATAGGCTTTGGCATACCTGCTACATCTAGATACTGTATTCCTGGGTGATGTTCTCTTATTTTATGTCTTTGGTAATTTCCTCTGAAAGAACAGTATCTATTTTCTATTTTTGTAACTCCTATTGGCCGAATGTCTAACTTCTGATTCAAAAAACTCCAGTTTTATCTCTTTTTTCGTCCCATGAATATATCTTACTAAATATCAAGTAGATTAAAGTCATCTTCATTGTTTAAAATATATATCAATGATAACAGTATCACCATCAATTTTATGTATTCATTTTTTAGATGGGCTCATGCTATTTTTCCCATGCTGGCTTCAAGATCATGACCTTTCTACCTCAACCTCCTGTGTGTCGGGATTACAGGCATATACCATTGTAGCCAGTTCTACCATCAAATTTGCTTATATATATTATATATATTAAAGTTGAACTCAGAGCCTCACACATGCTAAGCAAGCCCTCTTTTTATTTTATTTTGAGACAGGGCCTCAGTAAATTACCCATGATATCCTTGAACTCATTCTGTAATCTAGACAGGCTTTTTATTTCTAGTCCTCCTGCCTTGGTCTCCCAAGTAGGCAGGATTACAGTCTGCACCAGCCCCTACTGCCATCAACATTGAAAGAGCATCATCAACGACTTACAAGCTCCCTTGTCACCTTTCTAGATCCATTTGCTCCCCCTTCCCTTTTAGAAATAACCACTGCATTGCACTTCATGCTTGCAGCGTATTTTTCTTTGTAGTTTTATTGCATGCTTCTGTACTTCTGAAGATGACATTGTTGAGTTTTACTTTTTTTTCAATTTTACATGAATTAAATCATTCTGTATGGTTCCTGACACTGGCTTTTTTCCCATTTTACACTAAACACCCGAGATTGCCCTATGCTACCATATAACTTTTATTGTATACACAAAACTTTTTCTTCATTAATTGATGAGCATTTGGAGTTGTCTGTTTTTTTTTTAAATATTGAAAACACTGCTGTTCTGACTATTCATCAACAAATCTTCTAGGGATTGATAAGTCATGAGGGGAATGCATCTTTGATTGACTAGATAAACCAAATTGTTCCTCAAAAAAGTAGTCATAACATCTCCCACCCCTGCTGCTTCACATCCTTGCCAACACATAAGCTCATCTTAACTGTATTGTTCATCAAAGGTGGGTGAAATGACAGGCTGTGGCTTTGTTTTGCATTTCTTTGATTATTAATTGGGTCAAGTCATACTTTAGGTTTATTGAAAGCTTACAAAACTGTCCTTGTCCTTCTATTTAAGTCAGATAGATCCCCTTTTTGGTTTATGATTCTTTGTTTTTGAAGTAGTCTGCCTGTATAATAAAGACTGACCTCAAACTTACCATCTTTCTGCCTCAAACTCCTGGAGGCTGGAATTACAGACACATATCACCAGCCCCAGCTAACTGATTCGGTGGTTATAAATCTATCAAGTTTTCTATTTCTTCTTGAATCAGACTTTGTAAATTATATATTTCTCGGGTGTCTTTTTTATTCATATTTCAAAATTTATCACTTGTAAGTCATTTAAAATATCATTTTGTTACCTTTTAAAATCCCATAATATCTATGGTTAAGTTCTTGAAATGTCTCATTCCTGTCATTTTTCTTTCTGATCACTAATCTTTTGTTTTATTTTGTTTTGAGGTGAGGTCTTAGGTAGCCCAGGTTGACCTTGAACTTGTGATTTTCCTGCTTCCATCTCCTGAGCTCTGGGATTATAGAGATATGTCATTATGCTCAGATCATTAATCTCATTTCATTTTTGTATGATTCATTAGCTTTTTTGAAGACATAAAATTTAGCTTGATCAAAACGTCCCATATCAGGTTCTTATTTAATTATTTTGCCATTCTATTTTTTATTTCTTCCATTTAGACGTTTTGGATTTGTTCTGTTCTTTTCTCACTAGTTAAGTTGGATACACCATTCCTTGTTTTCCAGATGAACTTTACTAAATAATGATCAAATCATAATATTAACCACATAGAAACTATTCCATAATACAAACATAAAACATTTTATAGTTAAATTTATGAAGTTACCAAAACTTTCATATTAAAAATTGATGGGTAGGTGCTGATGGTTAAGCATTCCAAGCCTTTTTCCTTCACAGACATGAAGGTACACAAACAATTTCCAAATCAGCATATAACAATGCAAAACCATGGCAAATGATCAGTAAACAGTATGATTTGTTTTGAAAAAGATCAACCAATATCATTTCCCATAATACCAAACTAAATGAGAAAAAAAGGACATAGGGAATCTTTACAGATGCAATAAAACATTTGGTAATGAAATAATCCATTGATTATAAAACCTCTTAGCATCTTAAAAATGGAAGTTAATTTCCTTTACCTGGTATAAAATAGCTACAAAACCTATGTGAGAAATTCTATAACTAACAGTGAAACACTGAAATTATTTTCACTTAAGATCAAGAAATTAAAGAGTGGCAGTTTTAATAACTTCCTCTGAATACCCCACTCCACACCCCAGTGAGTGTCCAAAGAAACAAGGGTATAAGGATTTGAAAGAAAGAAACACAATTCTATTATTTACCAATGATGTTATAATCCACACATAGAATTTAAAAACCAATAGGATTCAGAAGTGTGTGTGTGTGTAAAAATCAACCTACAGGAGGCTACTGCAATAGCAATCAGCAAATATAAAAGAATTGTGGTTCCTAAAAGTATAACATAGTGTAAAATAAGCATGACAAGTGTTATATCAGGATTTTTATGAGAGTTAAATATTTGGCAGTGTAAATAAGAAAATCTGACTAAAGGACTTGTAGTTGATCAGAGAAGCACAATGATTTAAGGCATTTCTAATAAAGGAGAACCAAGAGCAAGGACTGGATCATTAGTGAGAACTGATTGAATCTGATGGTAACTGATATCATGTGGTATCCATCAACAAAAGAGAGACTGCTCAAAGGACAAGTTTCTGTGAAGAGAGACCTTTTTGACGTTTCACTATTGTCACATGGCCAAAAAAAAAAAAAAATGCCTTTCCTTTGTGTCTCAGCCATTTTCTATCTAAGGATCCATTCTAATATAACTCTTATTATTTTAGTGGTCTCTCCGTGAAAAATTAATATAAAAGTTGCATCAATATTTCAGTTAAAACATTTATTTCCCTGTTGATGGATACAAGAACTTTTGATGCTTTGAACTTAATCACTATCTGCCTGACTTATGCACTCTATTACTGGATATCATGGTTCTATTTTTTTTTTTGAAAACCATGTATTATGGTTTTTGTACTCACTGTTTTAAATCATGTACATATTTACTACTTTGTTTGTACTACTTCTTCTTATTCCTCTAACCTGCCATCTGAGATCATATCTTCTCTGCCCATAGTACATTCTGTACAAGCCCTTTTATGGGGAACTCTGTTGGTGCCAAATTTTCGATATTTGGACATTTATTTTTGCCTGAAGTCTTTTTGCTGAGGCTGAGGGGTGGGAGTGGATTCAATTAACCATAGTCTTTTAAATTCACAAGAAATTGGGGGCAATAAAATCCAAATGAAGTGGGGCTTTAATTAATATACCCTTTATGAATAATTTTCCTGTAAGTAGAGACATGGAAGCTCATCTGAGCTCGATTTTATCTCAGCACAGTGCAGGTATCAGTTGAAAAGAAGAGATTGCATTGCCCCTCATAAGTCCCCATGACAAGCCTGAAAGCCGGGAAAGGTTGCACTGTGCCAGTCACAAGGGAGTGAAGAACTGTTTGAGCTATCAGTCCTTATAGCACTTTACCTTGAAGAATAGACGAAATGGAGTTTCCCACTAAAGCCAGTGGGGTTCTGCATCTCATATCTTTGGCTTCTCTCATTCAGCTGCTTTACACCAAGCTAGTACAGACAGGCTCTGGAGGATAAAACCTAGAGATGCCACACAATATTTTCATAGTCTTCCTGATCTGGCATCTTGCCTTTGTCAACCTAGGCGGCTGCTGCCACCTAGCTTTAACTAGCAATCATCTGAAGACACAGACCACCCTGTTGGCCTGAAGAAAGTCGGTTATGGCAGAGAAGCAGTAGGAGCACAAAGACCACAAAAGATAAAATACCCCTTGTTCTTCCAGCTTTTATCTGACTTGTCTCCATTTTTAAAATTATATATAGTAACTCCTCAGTAGCACACGGTCAGTAGCAGAGTTATTCAAACCAAAGTAGAAGATTAAGGCTTACCTGGATCAATGTGATTTCAAGATAATTTCTGCATCCATCCAATCAGTTATTAATGAAACCTGAAAGCTTTGTTTTGTGTTATTAAAATACTTTACCAAGTAGAGATGAGCTTGCATCAACTGGAATGTGGGTTAAATGTTGTAGATTGTGTCAATTTTACTACACATATTGGATTCTTACCTTTGCAATAATAAAGTCAATAGAGATAAAGTACTTACGTTTTTAAGTTATTACCTTATGAAAATAAGACATAGGTCAGTGGTACAGCATTTGCCTGGCATGCATGAAACCCTAGATTCTTCCTTCAGCACCAAAGACAAAGGATGGGATTTTACTACTCTATATCATTCAACTAAAATATTAATTTTAATGTTGTTAAATAGATTTTATTCAAATATGTGTTAATTTTAATGATACATTTTTGTTTTTAAAAGATGATTTGACTTGCATATATGCATAATGCTATTTCAACATAAGACATTTTACTGCTGAGATATCATTAAATTCATTATGTATTTTATACCCGTGGAGCCTCTAACTTTGGACTAGCCATATTTAAAGTACTCATCGGGCATCTGTAACTAGATCTCTGCTGGGATACTATTCTGTAAAGGACAGCTCTGAGGGAAGAAACTTAGAGGATTTAAAATATCCCAGATAAATCATACTACATTGTTGCTCTCCTCATGGGGCCACAAACCCTTTCAGCTCAACAGAGCTCCCCAGGGTCTAAACCACCAGCCTGGGAGCACATGAGGAGGGACCCATGACTCCAGCTGTATATGTAGGGGAGGATGCCCTTGTCGGGCATAGGTGGGAGAGGAGATTCTTGGTCCCATGAAGGCTGAATACCGAGTGGGGGAGAATTTGAGGGTGGAGAGGTGAGAGTGGAGTGGTAAGTGGGGGCACATACTCATAGAAACAGGAGGAGGGAGATGGGATAGGGAGTTCCTGGGAATGAGGTAAGGAGATAAAACTTGAAATGTAAGTATAATATCCAATAAAAAAGGAAAAAATCATACTACATTTGGAAAATAATACTTTATGAAATTTTGGCCAGGATCCAGGAAGACAGCTCCTGGGTAAAGTCCTGTCTTTAGATCCCCAGCACATCCACATAGATGTCAGGCATGTGCTTGGAATCTCAATGCTGGGTACATAGAGATAGTTGGAGCCCAGGGGCTTCTGTATAGCCAGTCTAGCTGAAACAGTGAACCCCCCCCCCAAGCCCCAGGCTTAAAAACAGGTGAAAACATAAGGTGGAGAATGATAGAGAAAGATATCCAAAGTCACTCTCTGGGCTACACATGTGACCATACAAGTGAGCACATATATACACATGCATGCACACAAAAACACATACTAAATAAACACATAAAAGAAATGGTTGGACAATAAACACTGAGATTGTGAACTACCCTGACAGTTTCATAGGTGTGTGATGATGGAGTAGAAGTGGATTTATATGTCACAGTCACCCCTTCTACACATGAGAAAACAGTAATTGATTTACCATTCACATTCTCTGCTAGAACTAGACTTCAAACCACTAGATGTCCATTTCATTCTTCCTACTGCCTTTGTAGGTGCCCTTAGACTGTCTGGATTTTAGGGGAAAAAATGTCAAATATATCAACCTGATATACCTATCTTCTATCTCAATCCACACTGAAAAATTCTGAGGAAGTAAAATACTGAAAATGAAAAAGAACCAATTAATATATAGCAACCATGTTTGCATTATAATGTGTGCTACTTATATTGTGTTCATCTTTGCAATGAGCTTGTAAAATTACACCCATTTTAAGGATGAGGGGGAAAGGGCTGGAAGAAGACTGGACACAGGACTAGTTGCTAGGCCATGTCCTTCACAGACCATTATGTCTCTACATGCTGCTCCCATGCAAGGATAAGACATCTCAAGAGTGTACCAGAGGTGGCATGTGAACCTGTCACTGCTGTCATAGACACTTCTGTGTGTGGAAACATTTGTCTTCCACAGACCACCTCCTCAGAAGAGTTGGCACCCTTCCTCGAACCTTCCTGTGGGCATGGTCTTTAGTTCTCCCAGACATCAAAGGAAGGATGAAAAACTATTCTGCCTTTTTAGTTACCTTCTCTTTATTGTGACAAAATGCCTGACAAAAGGTAACTGAAGAGAATAAAGGTTTATTTTGGCTCACAGTTCAAGGGTATAGAGTCCACTGTGTCAGAAAAGGTGCTGGTCAGATTGGACCTGTAGTTAAGAAACAATAGAGTAGATAGAAAGGAGGCCAGGATAGAAAACCTTAAGTCCTAGTCCTAGAGACCTACTTCCACCATCAAGGCTCCACCTCCTAAAGATTTCACAACCTTCCCAAACAGCACTACCAACTGGGGACCAAGTGTTCAAACACATAAGCCTATGGGGATATTTCTCATTCAAACCCTAACACTACCATCAAACTACTGACCTAGCCACATCTTCTTTCTATACAGACTTTAAAGCTCTCATGGTAGGGTTCCCTGGTTCTGGGTTCAAATCACACCTGGGAAAGAGTTCTTGCATCCAATCCTTTCATTAAGTAAATTTAGAAATCACATCAGCTGGAAGAGCAGGGTGAGGTTCCTATGCCGTATTTGATTGAAAAACTGTCTAGGATATGTGTGGAATATGTCATTCTTTCTACTGCTTTTATGTAGACATCTGGTATTTTGTTTCCTCAGAATTTTCCAGTGTGGATTGAAATAGGAGGTAGGTATACTAGATGTGTATACAAAGGCAGTAGAGAGAATGAGATGGACATTTGGGGTATAAATGTCTAGTTTTAGCAAAGAATATAATTAGTAACTCAGGCATGACTCACACCTGCAATCTCAGTACTGGGAAGGCTGAGACAGAAAGATCACAAATTCAAGATCCATTTAGACTATATAGTGTGACCCTGTCTCAGATGATGTAATTATAATCTCAAAAAATTTGAAAATGAAACAAAACTAAAAGATAAAGGGCACTGGGAGACAGCTGTCCATAATCTCAGAGGCACCTTTCAACTCTATCAAGATTGGAGATACTAACCAGTGTGAAAACTAATGCTTCCTGGGGACGGGGGATGGCTCAAAAGTTAAAAGCACTGGCTGCTCTTCCAGATGTTCTGAATTCAATTCCCTGCAATCACATGGTGGCTCACAACCATCTGTAATGGGGTCTGATGCCCTCTTCTGGTGTCTGAAGACAGCTACAGTGTACTCATACACATAAAATAAATCTTTAAAAAATAAACTAACGATTCTTGCTAAATCGCTGACTGGTGATACTAAATAAAGATAGAAGCGTCCTTGAAGTGTACTCTGCAAGGCATCCTCTAGTGGCCAGCTGGGAACAAGAATCATCTGACTTCTGCTAACTGACATCCCTGGGAGCACAGAGGGAGGGACTCATAACTCCAGCTGTATATATAGGGGAGGATGGCCTTATCAGACATAGATGGAAGAGGAGGTCCTTGGTCTGGTGAAGGCTGGATGCCCCAGTGTAGAGGAATTCAAGGGCAGGGAGGTAGGAGTGGGTGGATGAATAGGGGCACACCCTCATAGAAACAGGAGGAGAGGAGATGGTATAAGGGGTTCCTGGGTTGGGGGAGAAATGGGAAAAGAAGATAACATGTAAATAAAATATGCAATAATATATATATATATATACATATATATGAAAAAACCTCCATGGTATTAGTATAGACAGGTTGATAAATGTAATAGAATCAAAGACCCAGAAATAAACCCACAGACCAATAGACACTTGATTTTTGACAAAAAGGCCAAAGCCACACAATGGAAAAAAAAGAAACCCTCTCCAACAAATGGTGCTGGTCTAACTGTATATCTGCATGTAGAACGATGCAAATAGATGCATATTTATCACTGCACAAAACTCAAGTCCAAGTGGATCAAGGACCTCAACATAAAACCTGATACACTAAATCTCATAGAAGAGAAAGTAGAAAATAGGCTTCAATGCATTGGCACAGGGAAAAATTTCCTGAACAGAACACCAATAGCTCAGGCTCTAAGGATCAGCAACTGAAAAATGGGACCTTGTGAAACTAAAAACTTTCTATAAGGTAATGGACACTGTCAATAGGACAAAACAGCAGCCTACAGATTGGGAAAAGATCTTCACTAACCCTACATCCAACAGAGGGCTAAAATCCAAAATGTATAAAGTACTGAAGAAGTTATACTACAACAAACCAAATAACCCAATTCAAAATGGGGTACAGAGCTAAACAGAATTCTCAACAGAGGAAACTCGAATGGCTGAGAAGCACCTAAAGAAATGTTCAACATCCTTAGTCATCAGGAAATGCATATCAAAACAACCCTGAGATTCCACCTCACACCAGTCAGAATGGGAAAAAAAAACCCTCAAGTGATAGCACCTGCTGGTGAGGATGTGGAGAAAAAGGAACACTCCTCCACTGCTGGTGGGACTGCAAGCTGGTACAACCACTCTGGAAATCAATCTGGCAGTTTCTCAGAAAATTGGAAATAGGTCTATCTGAAGACCCAGCTATACCACTCCTGGGCATATAGCCAAAAGATGCTCCAACATATAACAAGGACACATGCTGTACTATGTTCATAACTGCTTTATTCATTAGCCAGAAACCCAAAATAGTGTATTAGTTAGATTTTCATTTCTGTGAAGTAACATTATCATGGCCAAGGTAACTCTTATGAAGGACATTTAATTGGTGCTGGCTTACAAGATCAGAGGTTCAGTCCATCATCATCAAGGCAGAAATCATGGCAGTGTCCAGGCAGACATGGGGCTGGAAGACCTGAGAGTTCTACATGTTTATCCAAAGGAAACCAGGGGCAGACTAGCTCCCAGGTGGCTAGGAGAAGGGTCTCAAAGCTCATGCCCCGACCCCAGTGACACATTTCCTTTAACAAGGCCATACTTCCTCCAAAAAGGCCACACCTCCTAATAGTGCAATTCCCTGGGCCAACCAACATACAAGTTATCTACTCACTTATAAGTGGATATTAGCCATAAAATACAGGATTTCTACACTATACTCCATAGATCCAAAGAAGCTCAACAAGAAGGAAGGCACAAGTGAGGATGCTTGAATCGCACTTGGAAGAGGGACTAAAATAGTCATAAGAGGCAGATGGAGGCTGGGAACTATGTGAGGGAGAGAGGATGGGGAAGGGAATGAGGGGTCAGGATCAAGTATGGGAAGGGACAGGAGAAATGGCCAGGTGGCCATGAGAATAAATGGAAATCTGCAACTGATGAAGGTTGGGAAGTGTAGAGCACCTCTAGGATGTGACAGAGACCTGGGATAAGGGGGACACCCAAAAATCAACGGGGATTGGTAACCTTAGCTGTGACACACAGCATTGGAGATATAGAACCTGAAGAGGCCACCTCCTGTAGCCAGGCAGGACCACCATTGGAACAGTAGGGACACCAACCCACCCACAGAACTTTCAACCCAAAATTTATCCTGTCTACAAGAAAAGCAGGGATGGAGGATGGAGCAGAGACTGAGGGAGTGGCCAACCAATAAGCAGCCCAACTTGAGACCTATCCCGTGGACAAGCACCAATCTCTGAGATTATTAATGATACTCTGTTAGGCTTGCAGACAGGAATCTAGCATGGCTGTCCTCTGAAAGGCTCCACCCTGCATCTGATTCAGATGGATGCAGATACCCACAGCCAAACAGTGAGTGGATGGAGCTTAGAGACTCTTATGAAAGAACAGGAGGGATTATGGCCTCTAATGGGATCAGAACTCCACAGGGAGACCAATATATTTAACTAACCTGAACCCTTGGGGCTCTCTGAGACTGAACCACCAACCAAAGAACTTACACGGGCTGGACCTAGGCCTCTTCACACATATGTAGTAGATGTGTGGCTTGGTCTTCATGTGGGTCCTGAACAACTGGAACAGAGGCTATCCCAAAAGCTATTGCCTGTCTGTGGGATATGTTCTTCGGCCTTGTCTGGCCTCAGTGGTTGAGTATGAGCCTAGCCTCACAGAGACTTGATGTACCAGGGTGGAAGGGATACCCAAGGGGGACCCACACACTCAGGGGAGATGGGGGAATGATTATGTGAGTCAGTGACCTGGAGGTGGGCAGCGAGCAGGATAAAAAGTGGATAAAAAAATTAAGCTTATGGTAATTTATGATTAAAAAAAAAGAAAATGCCTTATAACTGGATCTATGGAGGCATTTTCTCAATTGGGACTCCCTCCTTTCAGATAATTCTAGCTTGTGTCAAATTAACATTAAGACTAGATAGGGGTTTGCAGAGGGGAAACTGGGAATGGGGATAACATTTGAAGTGCAAATAAATAAAATAACAAATAGAAAAAAAGAAAAAAGAAAAGAGGAGAGGAGAGGAGAGGAGAGAAGGAAAGGAAAGGAAAGGAAAGGAAAGGAAAGGAAAGGAAAGGAAAGGAAAGGAAAGGAAAGGAAAGGAAAGGAAAGGAAAGGAAAGGAAAGAAAAGAAAAAAGACTAGCCAGCACAGTCGCTGTGGCTTGGACTATAGGGAAACCCACATCAATATTTTTACATCATGGCTGGTATATTAAAATCTACACTTGCTCATGTCATACTGCTTGAAAATGTTTCACTGGTTTCCTCTTTGCAGCATGAAGTCTAAGCTTGGAAAGAGTCCAAAATACTCTCTGAGACACATTGTTCAACTGTTTCACTTCTCTGATCTTGGCTACCTCTGCTGACATTCTGCTTGGTGTTCTGATGAAAGGACAGCTCACCACAGGCTCCAGGCCTTTGCTTCTATGATCCTTTGGAGATTGAATACCCTTTCCCTTTACTTGGCTAATCCTAATTCTCCCTTAGGATGTAGCAATAGCTCATACTCTCTTAGTTTAGATTACGATTGCTGTGATGAAACACCATGACCAAAAACAAGTTGCAGAGGAAAGGATTTATTTGCCTTACACTTCCACATCATAGTCCATTACTGAGGGAAGTCAGGACAGGAAATTAAGCAGGGCTGAAATCTGGAAGCGGGAACTGATGCAGAGGCCATGGAGGGGTGCTGCTTACTGGCTCGCTCCCTATGGGTTGCTCAGCCTGCTTATGTATAGCACCCAGGACCACCATCCCAGGGATGATCCCACCCACAATGGTCTGGACCCTTCCACATCATCAATAATCATAAAAAATGCCCTACAGGCTTGCCTTCGGGCAAATCTTATGAAGGCATTTTCTCAATTAGGATTCTTTCCTCTCAGATAATTCTTGCTCGCATCAAGTTGAAATAAAACTAGGCTGCACCCCTTTTTTCAAAATGTTTCTGTGGTGGTTTGAATAAGAATGGCTCCTATAGGCTCATAGATTTGAATGCTTGATCACCAGGAGCGGCATTATTTGAAAGGATTAGGAGGCGAGACCTTGTTGGAGTAGGTGTGACCTTGTTGGAGGAAGTATGTCACTGGGAGTGGGCTTTGTGTTTTCTCTGGGATCTCTCTTCCTGCTGCTTGCAGATATGGAAATAGAGCTCTCAGCTACTTTTCCAGTACCATGTCTCCCTGTGAGCATACCATGTTTCTGGCCATGATGACATTCTGGCCATTCTGATAATTAATGGACTAAGCTTCTGAAACTGTAAGTAATCCTCAAGTAAATGCTTTCTTTTATGAGAATTTATATGGTCATGGTGTCTCTTCACAGCAATAGAAGAGTGAGTAAGACAATGTTCACTCTTCTCTACCATGCTCATTAGCTGAAGTGGATGCCCCTATTTAGAAGTCTCACAATGCCCTGTGCATGATGGGATCCAGGTGAAGAAACAGGCTTGATTCTGTCTTAATGGTGGAATAGTTCGTTCAGTGATTACACTTCCCTGCCCCTGTTTTGACTCTCAGCTGCCACTTAACATAGCCATTTGCAGCACACTTTTAATTGCCTCCTCCCAACTCCAGGGACATTATAGACAGCAGTCTCTGATCCATGTGTAGTGCCCTGGAGGTCTGGAGAACAATTAAGCTTCTTCAGAATTACAGAGCCAATAGAATTGACAGGTTGGGTATGGATGTTGGCACTATGGCTGAAGTCTGTGCATTTCTATTCATTTTAAGGCATATTTCTTCCAATATGCACTTTTATGATAAATATTTTAACAATGCATACATTTTAAGAATTAGTAAAGTGAAAGTCAGTGCTTTAGGTAATTCCTTGGGCTTTCTGGATTCTAATTGTGGTCCTTAGACCCAGGGCCTCTTTTGGGGTCTTGGTATTAGTGACAATTCTTAGGCACCTGGCTTCCTGAGTCAGAACCTCTAAAAGAAGGGTTCAGTCATCTGTTCCCAAAGCTCTCCAGGGGATTTGGAGGCACCCTCAAACCTAAGGACAACTGAGTTAAGAAACAGCCTAGAGTGCACATAGAACATGGTGACAATGGCTAGTTAGGCTGCTGAGAGGGTACTTCAATTGTCACTTATTTCCAATTTTAGATCTTGTGTTCTAGGGTTTTGTGGCTGTTGAGGCTTTGTTTTCAAACCCTCAAGGTGTTTCTTATATCTGTTTAGAAAAGGAACACTTAAACATAGTGATTTCATAGAGAGGGAAGCCAGGAAGGGAATATAACAGTGGCTCGGGCTGGGGGGAGGGTGGTTGTGCGGCTAAGGAGTTAGCTTCGGGCTTTTTTATGATTTCAATCAAGGAGCCTCCAACCTGTAAGAAGTATTGGTTAAAGATGATTGAAATGGAGAAAATTGCTTCTAATAAGACAAGTGTCACTGTGCTCTCACTTATAGCTTTGGAGTGTCACAGCAGGCAGGGAAGGTAGCCACAGAGAATAAGCTCCAGGACTAGAGATAATTGTTTTCCTCCCTTTTGGTCCAGAAGGAGTTTAGGTACTGTGTTTGCTCTAAGCTCTGGATTGAACTTTGAATTTTTTTTACTTCTTTTCATGAATATTTTAGAGTTCTTTTCTTTCCATTTTCTTTACTATCCTCTTTCCAGAACCTCATGTACAATTATTCATTTCCACATACATTTAGATTCAAAAAATGATGTATATCCAACATATGCAACATGTACCTATAACATATGTAAAGACCACAAAGGTATACAATTAAATGTAATACAGGCTTCTATTTTAGCTCCCTAGTGTCTCTTCAGAGGCAATCGCTCCTTTTTTTATTATTAAGATTTTTTTTCTGTCTTAAAAAGTATTTATTTGTTGATATATTTACACCCCAAACACTGCCACCTCCAGGTCCCTCCTCACAAAAACTCTTCCACCATTCCCCTCCCCTTCTCCTCTGAGATGGTAAAGCTCCCCCTGGATATTCCCCCCACCCTGTTGCATCAAGTCTCTTCCAGAGTAGGCACATCCTCTGCCAGACAAGGCAGCCCTGTCGGAGAACAGATACCACAATCAGGCTACAGCTTTAGGGAAAGCCTTTGCTCTAGTTGTTGGGGGGCCCACATGAATATTGAGCTACAAGTCTGCAACATATGTGCAGGGTGGGGGCTCATCCAGCCTATGTATGCTCTTTGGTTGGTGGCTCAGTCACTGAGAGCTGCCAGAGGTCCAGGTTAGTTGATTTTGTTGGTCCTTCTGTGGGGTTCCTATCCCCTTTAGGGCCTTCAATCCTTCCCCCAAATCTTCAACGGGGGTCCCCCACCACTGTCTGATGTTTGGCTCTTGGTGTCTGCATCTGTTTCAGTTAGCTGCTGGGTGGAGCTTCTCAGAGGACAGTTATGCCAGGTTCCTGTCTGCAAGCATAGCAGAGTATCATTAATAAATGTCATGGATTGGTATTTGCTCATAGGATGGGTCTCAATTTGGGCTGGTTATTGGTTGGCCATTCCTTCAATCTCTGCTACATCTTTGTCGCTGCATTTCTTTTAGACAGGAAAAAATTCAGGTCAAAAGTTTTAGTGGGTGGGTTGATGTCCTTGTCCCTCCACTAGGGGATCCTGCCTGGCTACAGGAGGTAGCCTTTTCTTGTTCCATGCCCCCACTGTTAGGCATTTTGGCTAAGGTCACCTGCATTGACACCCGGAAATTCCCCCATTTCAGGTCTCTGGGACTTCCTAAAGATTCCCTCAACACCATCACCCACCCCAGCAGCTGCAAATTTCAAGACTCAACCGTGTTAAGGCAAGTTCAGTAAATACTCAGGGGAGGAGTCTTCAGGGCCAAAGGGCAGACTGAGGGAGGGGGAACACGTGAAGCCCTAGAAGGGTATGGTTGGCGGCACCGCACCCAAACAAGATCAAAGGTGAGATGCATTCAAGGTGATAAATGAAGTCATTTTCCAATTTCTCTATCCAAACAGTCAGTATATCACACACTTGAGAATGTTTTTTTAATAGAAGTGTTAAAATGAAAAGTCTCAGTCTCCAAAGGAACTAGTTTCAATTTTCCACAACATGATAGGACATGTTTGTTCATTTCTTAAGTTGGAGGTGTGAGGAATTGCCCTATGTAACTGTGCCCCTCACACACACTGCATCACATTAGTCAGGCAGCTTGTCCATCAAGAGTTGATAAGAGTCTTTGGGGACTTCAGAATTGTTTGTTTCATATGTCTGAATTGCTACAGACATGTTCTGGAGAAGCTTTGACCTCGGCACAGCTCTTCAGTGGCTTCTCCCTGGGCAGAGGTGAATGTAATCATCTTCTTAGAACACAAGTGGATTTCCTAGAAAAAGAGCAGCAGGGAACACCATGACCAGAATTGCCTCATACTCTTGAGACCATCTCTACGCCACCCCCAATCACTTGAGAAAAGAAACCACAGTCCCCATCCAGAAAGTGAAGAGAGAGGCAAGAGGAGAATTACCAGGGCCTCAAGGAGCTGTCACTGCCTGTGGCCACTTCAAAGTTTACCAAGAAACACAGTGAAAAGGAAACAAGCTTTACCAAGTTAGAGTTGTAGTATTATGGGATGCAGAAAGACTTATGGAGCCTTAGCATATATACAGAGCTTGTTGCATTTGATAACCTTAAGTAAATGTAGGTGTACAAGACCTAATCAGCTTGTTGGCTGATTCCCTTCAGGAGAGTCTCAACTTATTAGAACGTGAGTGGATATACATTAGGGTCATTTAGGAAGCTTTCGAAGAGGCCCGGTGCTGGGCTTCATCTCTTAAAAGACATTAGTGTGATTTTTAATATGGTGTGGAGTCTGGGCATGAGGATTTTTCTAATGTTTTCCAATACTTTCCCAGTAGAGAAGTACTTTAAAAGAGGTGTTTGGGTTTGGTTTGATTTGGTTTTTACAGTAATAACACTATAAAGTAGCTCATCTTACTTGTTTATTTACTTTTGAGATGGGGTCTCATATAGTCCAGGTTGTCTTCATGCTCACTATGTTAGCTTTAACATCTTACTCTCCAGTCTCCAGTTCCCAAGTACTGGAATTATATGTAAGTACTGCCATGCTGGCTTATGTGGTACTGGGGATTAAACATAGGGCTTTGTGCATGCTAGACAAAGATTCTACCAACTGAGAATGACTAACTTTGGCAGATATTCACAGCTTAATTCAGAAAAGTAAAAATATTTGAGTTATTACAAAAGCTAGGTAAACAAATAGAAAAAAAAAGCTTTTTAAAAAAAGAGAAAAGACAAAACCCCCATTGTTCGCTCATACATTCCTAGCTGTTCTGAATTCATTAGACAATCAGACCACTGGGCCATCCCAATACAAATAGCAAAGTTGACATTCCAGGATTTAAAGGATGATCTATCAATTCACAAATCAAAGGTAAAGTAATTGAGTCTTCTTTTCTCTCATTGATCCATCATGAATTAAATTTCAAAATATAAGATTCCAGCTGGATATGGTGGTCCATGGTTGTAATTACAGGCACTGAGGAGGCTGAGGCAGGAGTACAAGTTCAAAGTCAGCTAGGATTACACAGTGAGTCCATATCATCACCAACACATAGTTTGGATGACTATTCCAATCTTTACCCCCTTTTTGCTGCCAAAGACTTTACAATGCCTCCTAGTAAAATAGGAAATTCTACCTATTGTAGACTTGTGGTTGACTTGGAGCTTGGTCACATGACTTGCTCTGGCCAGTGCAATGTCAATCAAATTGACATTAGTGGAGGCTCCTAATTTTCTGTATGTCTGGCTTCCATTTTTGTGCTTTCTTACCCTTCTCTTAGTTAGTGCTTCTATTGCTGCAGTGAACTACTGTGACCAAAAAGCAAGTTGGGGTGGAAAGAGTTTATTTAGCTTACACTTCGACATTGCTGTTCATCACCAAAGGAAGTCAGGACAGGAACTCAGGCAGGGTAGGAACCTGGAGACAGGAGCTGATGCAGAGGCTATGAAGGGGTGCTGCTTACTGGCTTGCTCAGCTGGGGGGTTTCTTATAGAACCCAGTACCACAGACCCAGGGCTGGCTCCACCCACAATGGGCTGGGCTCTCCCCATCAGCAACTATTAAGAAAATGCCTTACCCTTACCGGGCAGTGGTGGCGCAAGCCTTTAGTCACAGCACTTGGGAGGCAGAGGCAGGCGGATTTCTGAGTTCCAGGCCAGCCTGGTCTACAGACTGAGTTCCAGGACAGCCAGGGCTACACAGAGAAACCCTGTCTCAAAAAACCAAAAAAAAAAAAAAAAAGAAAGAAAAAAAGAAAGAAAGAAAGAAAGAAAGAAAGAAAGAGAAGAGAAGAGAAAAGAAAAGAAAAAGAAAATGCCTTAAAGCCAGATCTTATGGAGGCAGTTTCTCAACTGAGGTTCCCTCCTTTCAGATAACTCTAGTTTGTGTGCCAGGCTGACAGTAGCAGCCAGCATACCCTTCATGAAAATAGCATAGCCTGAGGAGCTGCTGTTCCAAGAATGAGGAACTGTGACAATAGGTATGATTGGGTCTGCAATCCAGAGACAAGCTCTGCTAATTCAAGACAAGCCGAGCTAAAGCATAGCCAGCTTGCAGACCCCTGAACAAGAAATAGAGATGTTTTGTGGCAAGCCATTAGAAATCAGAGATTGCTTATTCTGTAGGATGTGGGGCAATAACTGACTAAGGTGTCCAGATAAAAACAAGACCAACTGAACAAGAGTCCCCACACACACACAAAACTTAAAGCTCACAGTCACACATACCACCATACCACTGTTTTTTTCTGTTTTTAATCACTAAGTGTCTGAACTTACAAGTAAAATATATTCTCTTCAATGCTCCACACTTCAGTTTTGAGGGCTCAACCAACTGGAAGGGCGGTGGCAGACAATATCATTAATGGATAGCCAATCCCCTTTGGTTCTGGCTGTTTACAGATTGCCAGGAGTGTCTGTGCATCCCAAGGCACAGTGTGGGTATTTGCGGGAGGAGAGTCTTACTGAAGCTCATTTTGCATAGATCAATATCCACATCAATCCAATCAAAATAAGGCAGACTGGTACTAATAAGGGCTGTTGGTCATGAAGAATAAAAATGTACTTAATTTAGTAGATAGAGAAAGCTTTAAAAGGATAGGAAGAGATAAGGTTTTTCAGCAGAGGCACTGAAAAAGAAAAACTAGGATACCTGCATTGCTTACTTTTCTCGTTGTTATGAAAAAATACTTGACAAAAGAAACTTGGGTAAGGAAACCTTTATTTTGGCTCATGGTTTCAGGGTCCATGGTAGGGAAGTCATGATGACAAGAGCTTGAGGCTGCTGGCCATCTTACAGCTGTAGTCAGGAGACAGAGAGAAATGAATGTTGGTGCTTAGTCTGCCTTTTCCTTTTGCCTCAGTCTGGAACCCCCATCCAGTGGGATAGAAGTATCCTTCCCACGGTTAGGTAGTATCTTCAATTAACCTAATCTAGCAAACCTCACACAGACAGGCATGTCCAAGGGTGTGTCTCCTATGTGATTCCAGGTCCTGTCAAGTTGTAATTAATATTAACCATCATACTCAACCAAAACAGGTCTCATTGAACAAACAGGGAACTGGAAAAGGAGCCTCTAAGTTTCCATTTCATATATAAAATAGAGCAAGAATGCAATGATTAATTGTGGTATTGTGGTTTAAAGTACTTGGTATAGTGCCTAGCATACACTAGATATTATTTTGTTTATTGTTGTGTCTATGATGTGTATGTATGTATATGTATACTTAGACATACACAGGCCTTGGTTTAATAATGATGCCAAAGAGCAACTTTGTGGAGTTAGTTCTCTCCTTCTACCTTTGCTTGGATTCTGGGGATCAGCACAAGAATACCAGGCTTGCACGATGAGTGCCTTTACCTTCTGAGCCATCTTACCAGCTCAGCATATATTATTAAGATACTTTACAAAGACAATTCTACAGCAACATGAGCAGAAGATAGCTAATAGGGGGAAATGAGGCTGAAATAGTATATGTATATTAAATGTTTACCATATGCCAGGTTCTGTGGTTCATACTTTATTAAATCCCATAAAAGTAGTCTAGAGTACATATTTATCATCATGGTGATACAGGGGAGAAAACTCAAGCACAGAAAGGTTAAATATTTTTTCAAGATTCTGCCTGATATAGCTGTCTCCTTAGAGGTCTGCCAGAGTCTGACATATAGAGACGGATGCTCACAGCTAACCATTGATCTGATCAAGGGTTTCCCAATGGAGGAGTTAAAGAGAAGACTGAAGGAGCTGAAAGGGTTTTCGGCCCCATGAGGAGAGCAACAATACCAACCAACCAGAGCTTCCCAGGGTCTAAACCACCAGCCTGGGAGCACATAGGGAGGAACCCATGGCTCCAGCTATATATATATAAGGGAGGATGGCCTTGTTGGGGAATAGGTGGGAAAGGAGTTCCTTGGTCCTGTGAAGGCTGGATGCCATGTGTGGGGGAATTTGAGGGTGGGGAGGTGGGAGTGGGTGGGTGGGGGCACATTCTCATAGAAGCAGGAGGAGGGAGAATGGGATAGGGGGTTTCTGGGTGGGGGGGAAATGGAGAAAGGGAATAACATCTGAAATGTAAATAAAATATCCAATAAAAATTAATTTTTTAAAAAAGAGAAAAGATTCTGCAGATGGTGACCCTGGCTCCAGAGCCTGTGGCTCTTAATTACCAGATATGTAGCCTTGAAGCAATGAGATCTTTCAGAGTTGTATAAGGTGAAAACGTTTGAGGCAAGGTACATACCAGAACCACTGGGGCAGCCAAGAACACACCATGCTAAGAGACATGGGACATGCTGAGAGGCATTATTAACATAATAACCAACAGCAAGCAAGAAGACAGAGATGACCCTACTATAGCTTATCTTTGAAAAGCGAGAAAAGGTCATTTCTTAGCCTTATATTCCAGGCAATTTTATCATTTCCAAGAAATTATCATGAAACATGAGAAAACCTGGACCATGCTATCAGTGGCTAGAAAAAAAAAATCAACCCAGTTTTGGACCACAGCGATTAAGGTACAAGGATGAGTAGAATCTTCTACTTGACCTTTTTCTAACCCAGAGAGGCCACATTCATATTATGCCAAAGTTACTCACATAAGAATGGCCTTACTTAGCTTTGGATGGAACTAGAAAATATCATCCTGAGTGAGGTAACCCAATCACAAAAGAGCACCCATGGTATGCACTCACTGATAAGTGGATATTAGCCCAAAAGCTCACAATACCCAAGATTCAAATCACAGACTACATGAAGCTGGAGAAGAAGGAAGACCAAGTGTGGGTGCTTGGGTCCTTCTTAGAAAGGGGAACAAAATACTCATGGGATCAAATACATAGACAAAGTGTGGAGCAGAGACTGAAGAAGAGGCCATCCAAATACTGCCCTACATGGGAATCCTCCAATATACAGTCACCAAAACTAGACACTATTGTGGATGCCAAGAAGTGCATGCTGACAGGAGCCTGGTACAGTTGTCTCCTGAGAGGCTCTGCCAGAGCCTGACAAATACAGAGGGGATGCTCACAGCTAACCATTGGACTGAGCACAGGGTCCCCAATGGGGTCCCCAATGGAGGAATTAGAGAAAGGACCGAAGGAGCTGAAGGGGTTTGCAACCCCATAGGAAGAACAACAATATCAACCAACCAGACCCCCCAGAGCTCCCAGAGACTAAACCATCAACCAAAGAGTACACATGGAGGGACTCTGGGCTCCAGCTGCATATGTAACAGAGGATGGCCTTATCTGATATCAATGGGAGGGAAGGCCCTTGGTCCTGTGAAGGCTTGATGCCCCAGTATAGGGGAATTCGAGGGCAGGGAGGCAGGAGTGGGTGGGTGGGGGAACACCCTCATAGAAGCAGGGGGAGGGAGGATGGGGTAGGGGGTTTCTGGGGGGATGGGGAAGGGGGATTACATTTGAAATGTAAATAGAAAAAATATCCAATCAAAATAATTTAAAAAATAGGATGGCCTTAGCATCTGAGTCTCAAGAAACTGAGGCTAATCAATATGCACATCTGATTCTGATACGGACCATCTACCTTGAAAGGACCTCACACCTCTCCATATCTTTCAAAGACTGACCCTCTCATCCACATCCGTAATATCAGCAGCTCCTTTAGTGAGTTCAGTGGACCATTCTCATATTATGGAATCTAAGCTGTTCCTTTATGATTGTTACTACACAGTGACACGCTTCCTCCAGCAAGACCACACCTCCTAACAGTACCACTCCCTATAGGTCAAGCATATTCAAACCACCAAAATGCTCTAAGGATGGACTATTGTCTGTTCCACTGTCTGGAGGTTAAAACTGAGCCTGGAGATGTATATGCTGTTAAAAAGAGGCCCCTTGGCAGATAGGAGAGGCCATGTGTACATAACAGAGTTCTGGACTTGGCGAATAGGTTAATGTGAGGCCATTAAATGGACAAACATGCTAAAAACAAACAATTTACTTCACTGGTTTGACTAGAGTTGGCCATTACTGTAGCAGTGAATGTTGCTTAGATTGTGTTACTCATTGGCTGAAGATTAAACACAATATTAAACAGAATTTTTTTTTATGACGGTGACATTTATTGTGATGTAATTTGAATTCTTTCACTACCCATGTAAATTAGAAGTCTAACTCTGGACAGTGCCTATGATAGACACTGGGCTGCTTGCCCAAGAGCCTAATCACCCCTTTTCTCCCTAACAAATGGTAACCTAGTGTTTGCTCAGGTTTCACATAGCTATGTGTTTCAAACACAATACAGCCTCATCCCTATGGGATGAATCCTGAATAGGAGAAGACAATCAGGACAATGCTTCTTGCCAGTCATTGGAGCAGGACAGAGCTTACAACACCCAATTATGGCCAATAGGACATGAGAGACAATCTGTGAATGTACTTTTTTATGAAGAGAGAGACAGGCAGAAGGAAAAACTGGCCCTTCCACCTCTGTCTCTAGCTGGTTGAAGAAGTGATAGTAGGGTCTTCTACATTCACTTTATAACCATGCAGGAAACCAACACACAGATCAATAGCAACAAACTCATGATGACAAAGCTAACAGACAATTGATTTGTGATGATCTCATGCAACTTCTGAGTGAGCCTCTCAGAGTTTTCCTCCTCTAGCCTTGTTCCCTGAGGCAATTCATGATCTTACTGTTAAGCCCCTGTCACTCAAGGTGCAATATAATCCCTGTGCCATCTACATGCCTAGGAGCTATTAGAGAATCAAAATCCCAGCCTGCCCCAGATGGATAGAATCAGAATCTCCATTTTCTCAAGAGCCCCAGGTTCCCAGCCCCATGAAGTTTTGGTGAACCCTGGTGTAAGCTGTTTCTGATTAGGCTTCCCAGCACTGGCAGTTAGAAAGCAAACTGATATCCTGCCTTACAAATAGATGGCAAAGATCTCATATCCTTCTTAGTAATGATATAAAAACAAGGAAGGTAAATTGTGTGTTTACTGATGTGATTCTTTGGGACCTATTAGACAAGGTACCCTGGCTCTTTCTCCTGCTTTAGTCCCAAATCAAAAAGGAGACAACTCATACTCACATAATGAATGCACTTTTTGGCTTCAAGGAACAACTAAAGCAGTCCTGAAGCCCACCAAAAAGGCAGTCTGTGCAAATACACCCTCTTAAGTCGACTTCCCTAAATAAGCAAAGACAAAGGGGTCCAAGCAACAGGAAAGAGAGCAAGGTACCAAGAAAGTGGGCAAACTGTCAACTGTTGATTTGAGTTTGATCAGAAGAACGGCTCGAGTTTCCTCGTTAATGTCATTGCTCAAGAGAGATTGCATCCATCCAGATTGCAAACATGTTAATAACACAGCATGACAATAATCCTATGTTGTCAGAAAGAACAGGACACTCTAACAGCGTTGTCATTCCTGAAAAGACTACTGGAGCTATTTGAGGCGATTTCATAATCCTTCCTGTTTATGTTGTTTAAACAACTGTTCAGAGGCTGATTACTTGATGGTCTACTAGTAGACTCAATCAAACCCAACTGCAGCAAACACACTCTGCAGCTTTCTTGCTTTTCTTTCTTTCTTTCTCTCTCTCTCTCTCTCTCTCTCTCTCTCTCTCTCTTTCTTTCTTTCTTTCTTTCTTTCTTTTTTGAAGGAGGGCTGTTGCTGTTCTATTTTATCTTTTGACAACAAGCCACTGAAAAAACCTTTAGGTTGGTATATATGATTTTTTAAAAAGGTTATTTTGTTTTCTTTTTATGGCCAGCCTAAATTTCTGAACTCTCATTTTTTTTCTAGTTGAGAAGGAAACAGCTGAGAAAAAAAATCATACTGAAGGTTAAATGTTAAAACAACGTACAATGATATTTTTATTAAAAAAATATAACCTCTAGATCACAAATTTTATTGGCTTTTTACCCTATAGAATCATTTGGAGAGGAAAAATAGAGCTATCTATTCTACAGAGTTCATAAAAGCAATCCTACACCATGACACAAACTCAAAACCTAAAGATATGGCTCAGTGGTAGAGCACTTGCTTAACATGGGAGGGCCTGTGTTCAATCCTTAACACCAACAGAAAAAATAAGAAATAAATAATACAAAATGACTCAAAAGTGAAAATAAGCTACCTCCAGAGCTTATTCCAGTCAGATTAAATATCTATAGATAAGTATTGCCAATGTTTATCAGAAAGAATTGGTGGGCCGAAAAATTTCACATTCCCAGTAAACAAGCTTAAAGTGGACTCTTCTCAAGGAGTCACTTCAGAGTTCATGGCTCTATTTGTAAAATTGTCGCTGAAACCCTTCTCATTTTAGTTGCCTGCTTTGCTGGCCTCTTCAGCATCCCCGATGGATGTAAAGGCACCAAAGAGAGAAGAGGAAAATATTGAGATACACCTTAGGATGGCTTTAGAATTGATGGACAATTTTGTCTCAAAGAAGGGTAACAAGAGTTGGGTAATTTTTATGTATATCACATAAATCTGGCAGATCTATTTCCTTCTGGACTCTGTTCACATGGGAATATGGCTTAATTTTTCTGTCAGTTGCATCTTTATCTGTATTAAGACAAATACTGAGGCCCAAAAGTTTCACACATAATTATCATATTCATGCCCATTGCATACCTTCCATGTGATCCTTAAAACACTATGGTGGTTGTAGGTGCACAGAAACACTCTCCATCCCTAAAAAAATTCTTACTAGCCAGGCATGGTAGTATATGCCTTGAAAAGCTAGCACTTGGGAGGTGGAAGAAAGAAGATCAGGAGTTCAAGGCCAGGCTTGGCTACATGAGATCTTGTCTCAAACAAACAAGCAAACAAAAATCCTTACAGCCTATGAAAAAAATCCCACTAGAAGTTTGCTTCCCCTCTCAATATAACCTAGAGAGAGTTCTTGTATCATGAAGTTAGCTTATCTGCTTCTACAGATCAACTCCCTGATCCTCTGGCTTTTTTTTTTAATTTTATTGAAAGGCTCACTGAACATCTCAGCAATGAGAAACATTGAAAATAACATCTGAGCTTTTTGATTCTCAGAGCAGCAATGCTCCCATTCTGTCTCTCTGCACCTTTTGGTGATGAATCTCATTGAAATTATTTCTGACAAAATGCCTAAGACCCCAGCCACTTTCATCTTTTTGTCCTCCTATACTGATAGCTCTCTTAATCACTCTTGATGGTTCATTTCTAGCTCCCCAAACTGTAAAAGGTGGTGAGGCCCTGTGTCTCTCACCTCAGACCATTTCTCCACTGGTGAATGGGCTGCCTAATTTTATATCACCCCGACAATAGCTGGAGTCACTGGAAAAGAGGGGGCCCTCACGAGAAAAATGCCTCTGTAAGAGTGGGCTGCAGACAAGCTTGTAGGGCACTTTCTTAATTAGAGATTGATGTGGAAGGGTCCAGACCATAGTGGGTGGGATCATCCCTGGGATGGTGGTTCTGGGTGCTATAAGTAAGCAGGCTGAGCAAGCCATGGGGAGCAAGTCAGTAAGCAGCACCCCTCCATGGCCTCTGCATCAGCTCCTGCTTCCAGGTTTCAGTCCTGCTTGATTTCCTGTCCTAACTTCCATCAGTAATGGACTTTGATGTGGAAGTGTAAGCCAAATAACCCATTTCCTCCACAACTTGATTTTGGTTATGGTGTTTTATCACAGCAACAGTAATCCTAAGACAGTGAACCCAACCAGTGTACTGCTTTAGTTTTCACCTGTGTGATGAGGCATCTCCTTCTTTACTCCAGAAATGTATGTTCTTCTACATACCTGATATCTCTATATGGATGTCTAAGAGGCACCCCAAAGCTTTTTTTCCTAATTCTTTTTTTCCCATGGATTCTTCTTCAATTCAGTAAATAGAAACTCAGTCCTTTCACTCCCCGAAGCTTGGTGTTCTCATTTACTTTCGATTGCTATGGTAAGTACATTGACCACAAGCAATTTGGGAAGGCAAGGGTTTATTTCAGCTTATGGTTGTAAACCATCATGAAGGGAAGTTAGGATAAGAATTCAGCCAGGAAACTTGAGGCAGGAACTGAAGCAGAAACCATGGAGAAGGGCTTCTTACTGGCTTGCTCCTCTTGGCTTACCCATCCTGCTTTCTTATAGTACACAGGTCCACCTGGTGATAGATGACACTGCACACAGTTGGCTGGGCCCTCCCAAGTCAATCTACAATTGCCTACAGGTCAATTTGAAGGAGACATTTTCTCAATTGATGTTACCTCTGCTTAGATTACTCTAGCTTGTGTCAAGTTGACAAAAACTAATAACCAACACACTTGAGTATCATCCTTGACTCTTCATTTCTCTCTCACATTTACTGCATCAGCAATAAATTTGCTGGCACTGCTTTCAAATTATAACTGAAATCTCATCACCATTAATGGATCATCATAGACCTAGCCACCATCAGTTCATAATTAGATTACTGCAGTAGCTTTTAAACAGGTCTTTCAATTCTACCCACTGTATCTTACATCTACCCTTGGTCTACTTTACACAGAAGCCAGAAGTTTCTTATTTAAACAGAAGCTGATGATATTCCTTCCCTGGCTCACAGTCTTGCATTGACTCATTTTGTATTAGTTTTTTCTGAAGATATGTGAACAAGTATTTATTCACACTAGATAGGGCACAAATGATATACTAAAAAAATTGTCCCATCTAAGTCCATTTTGGTGAACTAATACATTTATTTGGCTTCCTTATAGAAGCATGGATGATCTCAAAACAGATACATTGTGGAAAAAAATCATATCCTAACATGAGTGACAACCTCCTAAAATTCGAATATATGGAGTCTACCCTTTGGTTACCTTTGTACCTCATAACAATAGTGTTCAACTTGTTGTCTTTGGGCCACAAAAACTCCTGGATAGCTATAATTGAACACAATTGAATAATTGAATCCAACACAAAATCACAAACTTAACTAAAACATTGACTTTGTTGTATAACTCAAGTTTGTTTCTGAAGTGTGAACCTTAGAGATGATAATGTCATTTTAGAATGCCAAAAGGTTAGACATTACCATTAGCACATCCTGAGACTATATACAGCCAGACAGGAATATATGTGACTGTATGATGTGAGCACAGAGACAGTCACTAAGGACAGGTGTGTCTCTTCAAAGAAGGAAATTGTGGGTAGTTGACTGGGAACGCTGAGAGTCCCTCCAGCTGTGGGTTGGGTGGCTGGGAACGCTGAGGGTTCCTCCAGGCTGGAAGTTAGGCACAGCAGCTGTGGTTCACTAAAGGCCTCTCCATGGCCCCTCACAGTGCAGTCCATGGGTTTTTATTGTCTTTAATGTCATGATGGAGGGTGGATGGATCTGGATGCACCCCCCAGAAACCCAGGGCAGACCTGAGTTAAATAGGGAGGGAGAGAAGGGGGAGGGGTTGGGGAAGAATGTTTAATTGGCTCCACCCTCTGGCCTTCAGGTACCTCATTAGTATGTAAATCTCTCTAGGGCCTGAGGCCTGTTCCTGTTGGCCATAGACCTCTCTGTGGGAGGGGTTGTTGGAGGGCTGAAGCTAAATGAAAAGAACCAGGGCCTGGGAGCAGAGCTGAACTCCTGCTGTCCATTAAGGTTCCAGGGTTCCAAGCTCATGCTCGACCAAGCACCCAGCTGCTTCTCACAGCCCACTGCCCCACAGGAAATAACTACTTTTTGCCCAGAAGACTAAGAGTAGATACTGCTAATGACCTGGTAACCCATGCTATCTTTAGAGCCAGGCCTTAACCAAATCCTTCCAAATGTTTATCTCAAATTCTCCCTCCCTAGACCTTTATCTTTAGCTCTCAGTTAATAGAACCATCCTCAGGGGATATATCACAAGTACTTTAAGCCTGCTGACTTCCACACTATTTAAATCAGAGATCACACCAGATACTAGGCCTCTAAGCTAAAGAACCCATCTTCATGGTCACATGGACTTGGCACAGGTGTTTCTATGTAGTCATGCTTTAAGCTTCACTGTGTCCCTGGAATTGGAAAGACTGTTGCCTGGAAACCTTTTTTCAAATTCTACTCTGCTTGAATACACTTACAGTAAACCTCCTGGTATCAGATTCTCTGGAAGTTTGATCCAGACCTATTAAGTAAGGCTGAACTGAGCTTTCATTCTCACCTCTTCACAGTTCATTTACCTGTCTACTATGATGCTGATGGGGAATCCCCCAATTAGGATGGGATAGTGGCTGCAGTGGCTATCATCTTAGTTGAGGGTGTGATTATCTGTCCTAATTTCTCTGAGGAAATGTTAATAAGCTCAATCTTGTAAAGGTTCCCTGCAAGTAATCTCAGTTGTTCTTCCAAGACTGTTAGAGTCTTCCATGACTGCTATGTCATGCCCAGAGAACAGAGTTCTATATTAGTCCCATTGTGACTTGAATGTGACACATCCTCCATAGACTCATGTATTTGAACACTTGGTTTCTATTTGGTGGTGCTATTTGGGAAAGTAGTAGAACCTGTAGGATATGAAGTTTCACTGGAGGAAAGAGATCACTGGAAATGGACCTTGAGGCTTTATAGCCTGGCCCCACTTCCTGTTTACTCTCTGCTTCTTGAGTATGGATGCCATGTGACTATCCATTCTCCTCTACATGCTGCTATGCCTACCATACCTGCTGCCATGTCTTCCCCACTGGGACAGACTATGTCCCTTGGGTACTGTGAGCTAAAATAAGCCCTTTGTCCCTTAAGTTGCTTTTGTTGAGGTATTTTATCATAGCAACAGGAAAAATACCTCTACCTGCCCCCTTCTTACTTCAGTGAAAAGCCAGTGTCTTTGCAAGAATGCATTACAGTGGCCAAACGCTTTCTGAGCCTGTGCAATACCTTGGGTTCCATCACTAGCACCACCACTACTACAACAATGAAAGACAATAGCCTCACAAGGGCACACAAAAATCCTGAGGTCTTCCTATTGGGTTCACCTCTGCACATTGAAGATGAATTCCAGCTAGCAAAAAAGAGAAAGAAAACATTGGAGAAGCACAAGCAACATGAGAAATCACAGTTTGGGAAAAATGCAACTCATGTACACTCCCACTTCATTAACGAGGACTTAATCATATTAGCATACCTAAGCAAGGTTAGGAATAAAAATTTTATTTCTAGATAGAGGCATTTTGCCTGTGTATATGTTATATACACCTCATACATGCCTGATGCCTGCAGAGGCCAGAAGAGAGTGTTGTTGGAGCCCTCCAAACTAGAATTACAGTTGATTCGAGAACCACCATGTGGGTGCAGGAAACAAAACTCAGGCCTCTGCTAAATCAGCAAGTGCTCTTAACCACTGAGCCATCTTTCTGGCCCTAGGAAACAGAGTTCAATTGAACATCCATAACAGACAGCTATCAATGTTTACTACCTGTGTCCCTGCTCTTGACTCTAGTAGGGGCTGTAAAGAGGTTTTCTCTATTCTGAGTATTAGGAGTTCAATGAATATTTATGGATAAATGAGGGCATTGTAGCACAGCTGTGAAGTCTTTTTCCTGGGATTAACAATAACACATACATCTCCCATAGGACCATCCGGTATTGCCATTTTTGAGAACTTAATGAAATAATTCCTTCAGGGTAATGAAGATGTAATCTTCTTCACCACATTGCATTGGGATACTCTTTGAGGGGGGTGCTCTTGCAAACTATATCCACTGGTATAATACAAAAGCATGAAGAGTCTCATACCTTGGCTCTGGGAAGACGAGCACTTTCTCAGGCAGAGACTGAGTAGGGTTCAGCACAAAGTCCTAATGTTATATCCTACAGTGATTTAGAATGGCAGAAGTTGGAAGGCGTTTTTGTTCAACAAGAAAAGGATGTTGATTGAAATCTTTATCCGTTTCAGGGTAATGGTCTTTGTGGTTGATTGAATAAGTATAGCTCTCATAGACTCGTGTGTTTGATGCATGGCCCATGGAGACTAGCACTATTAGGAGGTGTGGCCTTGTTGGAGTGGGTGTGGTCTTGTTGGAGGAAATGTGTCATTGTGGAGGAGGGCTTTGAGGTTTCATATATATGCTCAAGCAATGCCTAGTGTAGAATCCAGTGTGGAACCCCTACTGCTACCTTCAGATGAAGATGTAGAACTCTTGGCTCCTTCTCCAATACCATATCTGCCTGGATGCTGCCATGCTCCTGACTTGATTATAATGAACTGAACCTTAGAACCTGTAAGCCAGCTCCAATTAAATGTTGTCCTTATAAGAGTTGCCTTGGTCTTGGTGTCATTTCACAGCAATAAAACCCTAACTCAGGCAGTCTTGTATTAGAGTCACAACTCCCATTCACTAACTTTAGGGGACATTTGCTCTGCTAATAAACCAGAGTTAAGAGACCAGAGAGCCTAAACAGTGGTACCCAGGAAGTCTCTGATGGTCTGTGACATTACGCATCTGTGTCTCACACTTCCTTCATTCCCCTGGCAAGCAGAAGTTCTCCTTCCTCCATTCAAACTTTACCCAAATAGAACATACTAACTGAACAGATTTCCTCTGAATAAGTCAAAATATAGCTTTTAAAGACTTACTGACTAACCCAAAGCTCCTTGTAACAAGCTTATAGGGCCAGTCATATTTTACCAAAAGTTTCCTAGTACAAACAGGCACCTCTGATGTAAGGCTTGGCTCTGTTGGGCTCCAGCAGTGGAAGAGAGGAAATAACCATGAAGCCCAGGAACAAGGGGAAAAAAATTTTTTAAACAGAAAAAAAAAATGCCCAAACGGCAACTTAAACTAAATACTGGAACAAAATGGGGGACTGGGGACTTTTTTGTCTCAATAATCTTTATCTAAAGTATGTATTAACACTCTTGTTTAAAGATTTTATTTCCTGATATGGTGGCCCAAGACTTTAATCCTTGCACTCTGGAGACAGAAGCAGATGGATCTCTGTGAGTTCAAGGCCAGGCTAGTTCATATAGAGAGTTCCAGGCCAGCCAGGATAATAATGAGATCCTCTGTCAAAAAATTTTTATTAATTTTAATTATGTGTGAGTGCACGTGGATGCAGACGCTTGTGGAGGCCAGAAAATTGGGTCAAATCTTCTGCAGCTGGAGCTGCAGCTAGTTATGAATAAATTGCCTGACTTGAAAGCTGGGAACTAAACTCTTGTCTTCTGCAAGAACAGTGTACATGCTTTCAAACACTTCCAGGGTGAGCACAGGTATTAGAGAAGAAAGCAGCCGTCTATAAATGGGAAATTCAGTACTTTTTAAAGAAAAAGGAGAGGCCAGTAAAATAGCTCACTGGATAAAGGTACCTGCTGCTAAAGACTAGCAACTTAAAGAGTTCAATCGCTGGAACCCATGTGTAATGCTTTGAATATGCAATGTTCCCCAAATGGTGACACTATTTGGGAAGGGTGTCATAACCTTCCTGGAGTAAGTATGTTACTAGGGGAGAATTTTAAGAGTTTACAGCATCACTCCACTCTAGTTCTCCCCCATCGTGGGGAAAGTACTCTCTGTTTCCTGTTTGTTGTTAAAGATGTCTCAGCTTCCTGCTTTGCTGGATGCTAAGCCTGTCTCTTGCTGCTGTGCCTCCCTGACGTGATGCACTTGTATCCCACAGAAACCATGATCCAAAATAAACTCTTCTATATTTTACATCATGATGTTTTATCATAGCAACAGAAAAGTACCAAATACACCATGTAAAGTTGTAAAAAGAGAATTGACTCCACAAAATTGTCCTCTGACCTCCATATGTGTGCTATGATAGATGTACCCTCTCCCAAATACCCCCAAACACCCCCACAATAATAATAAATAAAATGAAAAGAAACAGGAAAACACACATGCATATTCCATGATTGTTTCCATATGCATCCAAAACGTTATGTTGTTCTTACATTATTGTGTTTAGTTGCCTGGTATCCATCACATTTCATCAATTTTCAGATTTTTGAAGAGACATCTTTTGGTGTGAGATTCTTGTTTCAGTTGCCTTCTTTTTTAAGATTTATTTATTTATTTTATACATATGA
Source organism: Arvicanthis niloticus (assembly GCF_011762505.2). Classification (NCBI taxonomy): domain Eukaryota; kingdom Metazoa; phylum Chordata; class Mammalia; order Rodentia; family Muridae; genus Arvicanthis; species Arvicanthis niloticus. The sequence continues at coordinate 28,931,035 of NC_047679.1, forward strand.
GTACACCCCCATTGCACTCTTCAGACACACCAGAAGAGAGCACCATTACAGATGGTTGTTAGGCACCATGTGGTTGCTGGGAATTGAACTCAGGACCTCTGGAAGAGCAGTCGGTGCTCATAACCACTGAGTCATCTCGATAGCCCTCAGTCATCTTCTTGATGTGTTAGAATTTCCTGGAGACCCAGAGTGTCATTACCCAGTCTGGGAGAGCTAAAAGCAGAACCTATGAGAAAGTATTGATAGTAGTTTCTTGTTTGGATATAAATTCATTAATATTAACCTAAAGGAAAAATATTAACAACTAACATTGAATCTATATTTTTCTTTTTCATACTTCAGAATCACATTACCATTCTGAGTTTTCTATTTCAAACTTTGTTTTAGATATTAGGTGGAAAAGGCTTAGCTATCAATAGAATGTCAAAGATCTTAGCTTGCAAAAAACACCTGAAAGTTGAGTCAAGGTGAGGCAATAATCATAAAATGTCCAAAATGGGTAAGTCTATAGTATAGAGTCACAAACTACTCTTTGGCCATACCACTGTAAGCACACCTATTGCTGTCTGATGAAAAGGCGATGCAGGGTTAGGCTTGGGCCATATATTTAAATAAGAGATACTAAGCCTTTACCTAGAGCCTGAGATGAGTGAATCTAAGAGTGGCACTAAGAGTTTGTGTTATCTTTTGAAAGGATGAAAATGTTTGTAAATTGTAGTGATAATTATGCAACAGTGAATATACTAAGTGAATGGATTATATAGCAATAAAAACATTTTAAAAGAATGAACAATGGCTGGCTCAAAGCAAAGCTTGAAGTGTGTCCTGGAAGTGTCCTAACCCCCACCACTCTCACACACTTGCATCTAAACACTTGTATTTTCTGTGTTCCTGCTTACCAGTTCATTCTCTAGCAGCCCCCAAAGAACTAAAAATATATAAGTAAGGAAGGAAAACAGAAAGACAAATGTTGCTTTTATGTGCAAGAAAAATCATTGATTTCCATACTTCCTGAACACATAGTTTGAAATATTAACAAGAATCTTAAACAGATTTCCTGGTCCTCTGGCTCTCCCAGTCTTTGTACGCTCTCTTCTTATAGGTTCCCTGAACCTTCAGTGTCAGGATTATATTGTAGATATATCATTTTGAGTTAGACACCCCATGACCTGTAGTTCTCTGCACTTTGACAAATTGTATAACTTATAATGGTCTCCATATGTTTCTAAGATAAGCTTCTTGTGAGGGATGAGAATTATACTTATCTGTGGGCATAAAGATAAAGATCTAGAATTCAGTAAGAAATTGTACTGGTTTAGGAAGCTGGCCTCTATGGTCCACAATCCACCAGCCATGGATCATTGGCTAGGTTTACAGTACCAGGCATGAATTCTCTTCCATTGAGCAGGTCTTAGTCCTATTTGACTGCTGTTGGTCACTTCCAAGACATAAGTGCCACTATTGCACCATGGGGGATATTTTGCCACACTGGTCATTTTTGTGGTTTTCCCATGTCTCACCCCATGGGAAGAAGACCTAAAGGCAATTAATAGCTGCTAGAAGAGGGACAGATAGTCTTTCCCAGGAATGAGCCCCTAATTGCTTATCCAATAGCAGTAGTCAGCCCTGAAGTTGTGTGTGTGTGTGTGTGTGTGTGTGTGTGTGTGTGTGTGTTAACACTAAATGGACTGAGCAGATGCTATTTATATATTTATTCATTTATATGTGTGACAATAACAATTTTTAAAGAGCCATAAATTTGAGAAGGAGTTGGGGTGCATGAGGGAGGCTAGGAGAAGCACACAGAGAGCTAAATATGTAAATATAGTAACATATATGAAATTTAAAGTAAATTTCCAAGAAGTAAAATTTTATAGCAGCAAGAATTTCATTCTTGCTGCTCCTGTGGCACTTCCCCTGCCCCCTTAATCCCCAGTTTTGGCAATATTCCCTGAGTCATAGGTGTAAGAGTTATGCTGTGGATGCATTGGTTAGCTGTGTGCGTCACACTGTCTTTGCTTCCCTGCATATTAACCAGTTGTGGTTTTCTGTAATAGTCTCCACCTATTCCAAGGAGAAGTTATATAGTGAAAAAGAGAGCCTAAATTTGAGAGAGAGAAACGATGCTACATGGGAGGCACTAGAGGTAGGAAAAGGAAGGCATGAAAGAAATTTAAAAACAAAATTAAACAAATAAATGTAATAAAAATTATTTTTAAAATTGCTGAAAATCACAGTGAAACCTTTTACCAAAAAATACTGAAAATAAAAATCTGTTAATTCCCTCAGAAACAAGGACAGCTATTCAACAACATGTTTGGAATACGTTTTAGTGTTAGAGGAAAAACTATATGCATGGGGAACAAGTCTGCAAAGACTCCCTGGATAAAATAGGCAAGCCCAGGAGCAAAGGGAATCCTTACTCTCTGCTCTGAATAAGCTGAACAGAAGGTTCCATTGACACGTTCGGATTCCAATTTCTGGGGAAAACTAGGTTAGCTGGTCTTTCTGATGTGCTAGTGTTTGCTGGCGGGGTTAAGAGAAGACTTAAATGACGTGTTGAAGATCCTATGAATACCTGTCCATACTTGAGCTTTTTCTTGGTGGTTTGCCTTGGGGAAAGAATGAATGAAAAATCACAAACCACTGAAAATATTTGTAAGCATCATGACTCTCAAAATGCTATTTCTGTGGACACTGACTAGTTTTGAATGAATTAGCTTGAAACAAATGATACTGGTATTGAAGCTGTGTTACTGTTAAGAAGTGAATCTGGAGTACAGCTTGAGGTCAGGGGTGGTGATTCCCCCAGAAGTTCTTTTATTGTTGAGAATAGTTTTCGTTATCCTGGGTTTTTGGTTATTCCAAATGAATTTGAAATTTTCTCTTTCTAACTCTGTGAGGAATTGAGTTGGGATTTTGATGAGGATTGCATTGAATCTGTAGATTGCTTTTGGCAAGATGGCCAATTTTACTATATTAATCCTGCCAATCCATGAGCATGGGAGATCTTTCCATCTTCTGAGATCTTCTTCAATTTCTTTCTTCAGAGACTTGAGATTCTTGTCATACAGATCTTTCACTTGCTTGGTTAGATTCACACCAAGGTATTTTATATTATTTGTGACTATTGTGAAGGGTGTATTATTTGTGACTATTGTGAAGGGAGTCATTTCCCTAATATCTTTCTCAGCCTGTGTATCCTTTGAGTAGAGGAAGCTACTGATTTGAGTTGATTTTACAACCAGCCACTTTGCTGAAGTTATTTATCAGGTTTAGGAGTTCTCTGGTTGAAGTTTTAGGGTCACTTATATATACTATCATATCATCTGCAAATAGTGAAATTTTGACTTCTTCCTTTCCTATTTGTATCCCTTTGACTTCCTTTTGTTGTCTAATTGCTCTGCCTAGGACTTCCAGTACTATATTAAATAGGTAGGGAGAGAGTGGGCAGCCTTGTCACCAAAGGCAGATGCTGATGTGGATGTCAGAAAGTGCATGCTGACAGGATCCTGATATAGCTGTGTCCTTAGAGGTCTGCCAGAGTCTGACATTCAGAGGTGGATGCTCACAGCTAATCACTGATCTGATTAAGGGGTTCCCAATGGAGGAGTTAGAGTGAAGACTGAAGGAGCTGAAAGTGTTTGTGGTCCCATGAGGAGAGCAACAATACCACAACCAGAGCTCCCAGGGTCTAAACCACCAGCCTGGGAGCACATAGGGAGGGACCCATGGCTCCAGCTGTATATGCAAGAAAGGATGACCCTATCGGGCATAGGTGAGAGAGGAGATCCTTGGTCCCATGAAGGCTGGATGCCAAGGGGGGCGGAATTTGAGGGTGGGGAGGTGGGAGTGGGGGGTAGGTGGGGGCACATTCTTATAGAGGCAGGAGGAGGGGGTATAGGATAGGGGCTTCCTGGGTGGGTGGGGGTAATGGGGTAAGGAGATAACATCTGAATTGTAAATAAAATATCCAATAAAAAACTCATTAAATGAAAAAAAAAAGAAGTGAATCTGGAATTTTACCTCGGTTGTTGTTTGGTTTGGTTTTTGGTAGAATCTCACTCACTGTGTAGCCTTGGCAGGCATGGAATTCACTATATAGACCAGGCTGGCCTCAAACTCACAGAGAGACACCTGTCTCTGCCTCTGCCTCCCAAGTGCTAAGATTAAAGGTGTGTACTACCATGCCTGGTAAGTTACATATTTTTTCTGCGGTATTTATTTATTTCACCATTGGAGATTGAACATGCTAACCATGCATTCTACCACTGAATTCCACCCATAGCCTATATATTTTTTTTAGCATTTTAAATGTTTATTAGGTTTATTTATTATGTGTGTATACATGAGGAACAGTATTTCATGAATATGTGGATATCAGAGAACAACTTATGGAAATCATTTTTGTCCCTCCAGTATATGGGTCCCTGAGATCAAACTCAAATTGCCATCCTTTGCAGCAAGCACTCTTACCCACTGAGCCATCTCACCATCCCATTAGCCTGTATATTTTGATAAGATAAATAAGCCTATTTGAGTTACACAGTAGAATATTTACAAATGACATGACGTTATGGTTGGGATTGGCTTTAAAAAAAATTAGACAAGGGACTGAAGAGATGACTCAGTGGTTAAGAGCACTAGCTGCTCTTCCAGGGGACAAGGGTTTGATTCCCAGCACCCACATGGAGGCTCACAGCCATCTGTAACTCCAGGTCCAGGGAATCTGACATCCTCTTCTGGCATCCATGGCCCCTGCATGCACATGGTGCATAGAAATACATGCAGGCAAAACACTCAAACATATAAAAGAATAAAATTTGTTTAAAAAATTAGGAGAGGAAGTGGGTAAGAGGGTGAAACAAGATTAACCATGACTTGTTTCTTGTTGAATTAAATGAAGGATCAAAGGGGCTTCATTAAACTTTTCTGTCTAAACATTTTAAGAAAATGGATTTCTTTAACATTCAAAATAAAACTCAGGCCCCATGGCCAAAGATGCTAAACAAGGCATAAGCAAAAATAGAAGGCTTTGAAAAAAAAAAACTCGTTCTGCAATACTAATTTCCAAGCCATGGCCAATACAATTGGAAATGCCACTCTCTGATCAGGAAGACAGTCCTCCAGCAGTGCCTATCTCCATCACCCATTTCAGAAGGAAGGAGGAGAAGGATGTGATCAAAATATATTGGATGAAAAACATTAAATAAGAAAGAGGAGGGTTTTTTTTTTTTTTAAGTAAAAAAGAAGGGAGGTGACCCAAATAAGGAAGTGGTCTAGCTGAGGTTGATTGGGAGGAGATGGCTGGCAGACAAGGCCAGAACAGTGTGCTGGCCCTCCTTCCTTTTGGACTAGACACTCTGCCAATCCTGGGAGTTCCCCAGCTGAGAGGGGGAGCTTATGAAAAGAACAGAAAAACAGCCTTTTTAAGTAGAAGCTGGAAATTATTATTTGAGGGGGGATTAGAAGTAAAATTAAAGCCTTATGTACTGCAAGAACATAAATGTCCTGTATTATATTGCTTTTTATTCTTTGACTTGACACTCAGGCAACCTTTTCTAGCCTGGGACAATGATGGGCATGAAACTGGTCAGGGCCTTCTAGATACCGGTTTTCTATACTTTCCACTCAGAAAAAGTTTAGACTCATAAAGTTTAACAAAAACAAATTATTTTTTCTCAAAACTAATCTATATAGTTTTACTTTTAATTTGCTTCCATAGTCACAGCGTCAGATTTATAATTATAATCTTTTGTGGGAGTTAGTTAACTTTCCATTAAGAGCCAGTGAATATTTTAGGCTTCCCAGCCTCAGGGTTTCCAGCTGCACCTGTCACTGTGGCTGTTAAACAATAGATGAACAAAAGAGTCTGCCTGTATTCCAATAAGACCTTATTTACAAAAAGGGGTATCAGTTTAGATTTGCAGGCCATTGTTACTGAGCTTCAATAATCAGCTTTATCAGTAAAGGAACTGTATTAATATCCTAACGTTTTTGTAGCAAACAGTCATAAACATAATGGCTTAAAACAACACAAATAGGAAATAAAGCACCCACAATACCACATTCTGATAAGGTTTTGATTCCTCTAGGCAAGAACAAGAGTATACATCAGAGAGAACACTATTCTCAGGTTTTGTTTTTATGCATTATTTTAATCTCCCCCTTGGAGTGCTGCTGTTTCAGATGAGCAGTGCTAAGAGTCAAACCCAGGAGCCTTGTGCATGCTGGCAAGACATCTGCCAAGTGAGTTACAGCCTTACCTCCACTCCCAGTTTGTTTGTTCACTTGCAGTTTTGTTTGTTTTGTTTTCCAAGACAGTGTTTCTTTGTGTAGCCCTGGTTGTTCCAGAATTTGTTCTGTAGACCAGGCTGGCCTGGAACACATAAGATCCTCCTGCCTCTACCTCCAGAGTGTTGGTCTTAAAGGCCTGTGCCACCACCTCCTGGCTTTACTCCCAGTTTTAAAATCAGGATAGGAAGCTCTCAAAGATTTAGAGCACTGAGTGTGTCTCCGTGTAAATCATGGCAGTACTGTGGGGAAGTGGAACAAATGATAACACAAGTTCTGGAGGCCAGCAATTCAGGTTCTGTGCCAGTGCTTATGGGCTTGGAATCTGTTACTTTGTGGGATCAGTTACTTCCTGTATGAAATAGGTCATCAGAGCTATGTGATGTGTATTAAATGAGATGACATTTATGTATAAGGTATGTATTAAATGAGATGACATTTGTGTATAGGATATGTATTAAATGAGATAACAAATGGGAAGCAGAAAACCCAGTGCCTAGTCCACTACCAAGGCTATTTTTGCAGAGCCATAGGACACTACCAGTTTAGCCATGCCCTTTTGAGCACAAAAAGCCACATGAAGAAAGTATGTTATAGCCTAATTTCCCTGCAAGGCAAGTTTTGGTTCTTACACCCACTGTAACTTCATAATTTGGTCCTAATTATGAAGTCAAAAGCAGCTTTCACATGGTCTTAAAATTGCACTATATATAAGGACCTAGTTCATGAAAACCTTCTGGGAATGATAATACCTCAAAGTATTTACTCTCAAATTACTCAGGCAGACCATTCACTGGGGATGCTGCTGAGGGCTGGCCAAGAACAGCACTTGTCATATGTTTAAAAATAGATGTCAGAGAGCAATTCAATAAATGCAGTGGCTTTTATAGTCTTAAGAAATAGTATTAAATTGCTCTTGCTGGGGTATGGAGTAAAGCTTGCTCAAATATAAAAAGCAGAATTCTTTCTCCCATTTTTAAGAGTCAATCATCAGATGTTTTCAATAAACAATTTTTTACTATCTAATGCATCACACAAATCCTTCAGCCATGATTCTCAAATATCTACTTGGCATCTTTTAATTATTTTTTGTTTTAGTATTTTGAGAGAACTTTGAAAAAAATGACCAACATCAGCAAGGCCAGCAAAGAAAGCCCATAGGAAACTAGAGAGAGGCGTCTGAAATCTCATTTCACTACTCAACCAGACACACTCATGTGGAACATTAAATAAAAACAAATAGTCCCTTCATAGAGAACTTCTAGAATCTCAAGAGAAGTCATGACATATCACATCTGAGTCATTCTTCTGTGGTCTGCTTGAATGTCTGATTCTGAACCCCTTGAAGCCCACGCAGATGCACACATATACCCCAAAGGAGCATCTGGGGTGAAAAGAACATTCCACCTTCACATCTTTGTTTTCATGGCAGCTCAGATGGAAAGGAATTATTTACTTCGAAGAAAATTGTTTTGATGACTATGAACTTTCTCCTCCCTGATCCCGAGGGCTTCCCATGTTTTGTTTTGTTTTTTTAATTCCCCACTTTAGAGAAAATCCCTAAACTGGACTTGACTCATGAGCCCCATGATTAAAAGTAACTTCTTTCCCTTTCTTCCTTCAGGTCCTTTCCACATAGTGAATATTTCCTGTGCCTTCCAGCCAAGATTCTTCGGCCAGTCTAACCAAAGGCAAGATGACCACATTTCCTATTCAGTAACTGAAAGGTCTTTGGAGGTTGCCACCTGCGCTCCAGTAAATGGAGAGATAGGCTGCTGGCTGATTATATTCTGAACAAGCTAGTTCTGAGGATAATAAAATTAGAAAAAGTCTCATACTGGGTGTTGAGTATTTCTCCAGCCTATCAGTCTGTATGTATCAGTGAGTTTGGTGACTTCTTTATCAAAATGGATTTTTAAAATATATTCTCAAATGTATGCCCAAGAAGTATACTTAATATAACAGAAACCCCACTGAAACTCTGGATAAATGAGAAACAAACATAAAAGAATTTCAATGCTGTGAATACTGAAGAATTTGGATCTTTTTTCATATTTATCACAAGGGTTTCATGACAATGCCTGATTTGTGTTTCTTTCAGCTGGTTTAGAAATATGAAACTCAAAAAAAAAACATGCTTTTAAATGCTCATACCCATTAGAAACAAAATACAAAACCAGCTCCAGTCAGTTCTGCATGGAAATGTGATAGCTTGGCTACAACCTGATAATAATCTATTAAGACCCTTAAAGATAAGCATCATCTTTAATCTAGAAATGCTATTTCTTGACCCACTAGCAAGATATAAGAAAAATTATACTTTTCTACAAAGAAGGTCATCACAGCATTGTTTACACTATTTTTAAAAAGTTGAGCATGTGTCCTTGTTATACATTGGAGCATCTTCTGGGTATATGCCCAGGAGTGGTATAGCTGGGTCCTCAGGTAATGCTATGTCCAATTTTCTGAGGAACTGCCAGACTGATTTCCAGAGTGGTTGTACCATCTTGCAATTCCACTAACAATGGAGGAGTGTTCCTCTTTCTCCACATCCTTACCAGCATCTACTAACACCTGAGTTTTTTATCTTAGCCATTCTGACTGGTGTGAGGTGGTATCTCAGGGTTGTTTTGATTTCCATTTCCCTGATGACTAAGGATGTTGAGCATTTCTTAAGGTGCTTCTCAGCCATTCGAGTTTCCTCAGTTGAGAATTCTTTGTTTAGCTCTGTACCCCATTTTTAATAGGATTATTTGGTTGCCTGGAGTCTGATTTTTGAGATCTTTGTATATATTGGGTATTAGCCCTCTATCGGATGTAGGATTGGTAAAGATCTTTTCCCAATCTGCTGGTTGCCATTTTGTCTTATTGACAGTGTCCTTTGTTTTACATAAGCTTTGCAATTCGATGAGGTCCCATTTTGTCAAGTCTTGATCTTAGAGCATAAACCATTGGTGTTCTGTTTAGGAACTTTTCCCCTGTGCCTAGGTATTCGAGGGTCTTCCCCACCTTCTCTTCTATTAGTTTCAGTGTATCTGGTTTTATGTGAAGGTCCTTTATCCACTTGGACTTGAGCTTTGTACAAGGAGATAAGAATGAATTGATTTGCATTCTTCTACATGCTAACCTCCAGTTGAACCATCACTATTTGTTGAAAATGCTGTCCTTTTTCCACTGGATGGTTTTAGCTCCCTTGTTAAAGATCAAGTGATCATAGGTGTGCGGGTTCATTTCTGGGTCTTAAATTCTATTCCATTGATCTTCCTGCCTGTCTCTATACCAATACCATGCAGTTTTTATTACTGTTGCTCTGTAGTACAGCTTTAAGTCAGGGATGGTGATTCCCCCAAAAGTTCTTTTGTTGTTGAGAATAGTTTTCGCTATCCATGGTTTTTTGTTATTCCAAATGAATTTGCAAATTGCTCTTTCTATCTCTATGAAGAATTGAGTTAGAATTTTGATGGAGATTGCATTGAATCTGTAGATTGTTTTCAGCAAGATGGCCATTTTTTACTATATTAATCCTGCCAATACATGAGCATGGGAGATCTTTCCATCTTCTGAGATCTTCTTCGATTCTTCTTTCTTCAGAGACTTGAGATTCTTGTCATACAGATCTTTCACTTGCTTGGTTAGATTCACATCAAGGTATTTTCTACTATTTGTGACTATTGTTAAAGGTGTCATTTCCCTAATTCCTTTCTCAGCCTGTTTATCCTTTGAGTAGAGGAAGGCTACTGATTTGTTTGAGTTAATTGTATATCCAGCCACTTTGCTGAAGTTGTTTATCAGGTTTAGGGGTTCTCTGGTAGAAGTTTTGGGGTCACTTAAGTATACTATCATATCATCTACAAATAGTGAGATTTTGACTTCTTCCTTTCCTATTTGTATCCCTTTGACTTCCTTTTGTTGTCTAATTGCTCTGGCTAGGACTTCCAGTAGTATACTGAATAGGTAAGGAGAGAGTGGGCAGCCTTGTCTAGTCCCTGATTTTAATGGGATTGCTTCAAGTTTCTCTCCATTTAGTTTGATGTTGGCTACTGGCTTGCTGTATATTGCTTTTACTATGTTTAGGTATGGGCCTTGAATTCCTGATCTTTCCAGGACTTTTACCAAGAAGGGATGTTCATGGCAGCCTTATTTATAATATCCAGCAGCTGGAAAGAACACAGATGTCCTTCAACAGAGGAATGGATACAGAAAATGTGGTACATTTACACAATGAAGTACTACTCAGCTATTAAAAACAGTGAATTCATGAAATTCTTAGGCAAATGAATGGAACTAGAAAATATCCTGAGTGAGGTGACCCAATCACAAAAGAACATACATGATACACTGATAAGTGTATATTAGCCCAAAAGCTCAGAATACCCAAGTTACAACTCACAGATCACATGAAGTTCATGAAGAAGGAAGACCAAAGTGTGGGTGTTTCAGTCCTTCTTAGGAGTAACAAAATACTCATGGGAGCAAATATGGAGACAAAGTGTGGGACAGAAACTGAAGGAAGGTTGTCCGGAGGCTTCTCCACCTGGGTATCCATCCCATGTGCAATCACCAAAGACAGATGCTGATGTGAATGCCAGGAACTGCATGCTGACTGGAGCCTGATACAGCTGTCTCCTTAGAGGTCTGCCAGAGCCTGACATTTACAGAGGGGATGCTCACAGCCAACCATCAAACTGTGGAGAAGTTAGAGAGAAAACTGAAGGAGCTGAAAGGGTTTGCGGCCCCATGGGGAGAGCAACAATACCAACCAACCAGAGCTCTCAGGGTCTAAACCACCAGCCTGGGAGCACATAGGGATGGACCCATGGCTCCAGCTGTATATGTAGGGGAGGATGGCCTTGTGGGGCATAAGTAGGAGAGGAAGCCCTTGGTCCTGTGAAGGCTGGATGCTCCAGTGTTGGGGAATTCAAGGGTGGGGTGGTGGGAGTAGGTGGGTGGGGGCACATCCTCATAGAAGCAGGAGGAGGGGAATGAGATAGGGGGTTTCTGGGTGGAGGGAAATGAAAAAAGGGATAACATGTAAAATGTAAATAAAATATCCAATAAAAAAGTTGGTCAATCCATCCAAAAATAGAGCCTTGCTAACATTATAATATATTTGCACTATGTGATAGTATCTAGTATGATATCTAGCCATACCAATGTTTAAAGAAATTCAGCTAAAAATTTTTCATACACATGAAGTATGATTTCAGTACCTACATACCTTTATATTTAATGAGTATTCAAAAGAGAAAAAGATGCAGAGATCTATTCCCCAGTATAACAGAGACAGCAGTGGTACTTTTCTCCAGGAGTTCTTATACTATCATCACTACAATCAAGACATACTGCTTTGGAGATCATAATACATGTTGATGTTTCATTGCAGAAATGGGATTCTGCAAGAAACAATCTCTGTATTCCTAGACGCTGACAATTGGTAAATTGCAAAACAGGGCAGTTTACCATATTGATGCTGTGGCTATTGGTTCAAGGCCTCTCTGTTCGATCAGAGAAGATCATCAGAGGCCTTTCTCAAACAACGGGGCTTCCTTCTATTAGAAAAACTTGAGTACCTGACGGAAAACAGGATATGTTTGCTTGATTATCTGAACATAGATTTATATATCTTTTGTGTTAAAACCTGTCAGGAGGGCCATAGCTCAGCGGTAGAGTGAGTATATTCCCAGTATCACAAAAAAGCCAGCAGAAAAATAAAAACTAAAGAAAGAAAACCTGCTAGGCCCCCACTAGTATGGGTAAAATAAAAAGTAACTGACAGTGTTAGTTGTCGAATGGCTAGAACAAAGCTGGAATTCTCATAGCTGCTGCTGGGGTGCATGGGAACCTATTTGTACATTTTTAGCAAAATTTCACACATGTCTATGACTAAGCCTTTATGCAGTTTGGTCAATTTCAATCCAGAAATGTGAATGGTAAAATCGAGAAGGGAGCATAGCTAGAGAGAGACAATTTAAATTGCCATTCTGAGCAGCATGACAATATCTCATGCCAGCATACTCTGTCCTGCCTATAACGTGAGGCATCCCTGTGTACTAGACTGGGGAAGGGGAGGCTGGGAGGAAAGGCCACATTCATAGGACTTTTATTACTTTGTGATATTATAATTATTCTATTTATTATTATTTATTGTTAATATTAAATACCTATTGTAAAAATTAAACTTTATCATGGGTATGTATACAGAAGAAAATTTCAAACATGCCCTGAGGATATTGAAATGTATTTTTTAAAGATTTATTTACTTTATATATGTGTATGTTCTATCCGTATATACACCTTCATGCTAGAAGAAAGCATCAGATCCCATTACAGATGGTTGTGAGCCACCATGTGGTTGCTGGGAATTGAACTCAGGACCTCTGAAAGAGCAGCCAGTGCTCTTAACTGCTGAGCCATCTCTCCAGCCCCTTGGAATAGATTTCTAATGGCTAAGAAAGGGCTACTAGATTGTTCTCAATTTTTTACCCTGTTCATTCAAAGCTATCATTCCCTACCCTTGCTATGGCTTCATGGTAGACAGAGTAGAACTCCCTGCCCCTTGATTTTGATATGTACAGGAAAGGCATAGTATATACCAATGAGACATATAAAATCATTCATGATCACAAGCATCCACTAGGAGTTTTAGAACAGTATCCTCTGCAGATAAGGGGGTAGGGTGCTACTACATATTTCACTATTTTTAATTATAAATTTTTATTTATTATTCTATATAATGTAGAGGGCATGTGTGTATACCAAGGCATATGTGTGGAGGTCAGAAGACAACTTTGTGGAATGGGTTCTCTCATTCTATTTGTACAAGTGTTCTGGGGATCAAACTCAAGTCATTAGGATTGTGCCACATGCTCTTTTAGCCACAGAACCACCTCATCAGTCTCTGCGTCTCACCTTTTTAATGAAAAGTAAAGAAGTATCCAAGACATAAGCTTAGAGAATATAGTTGAACCTTAAAATGTGATTTTATTAACTTCCATGGGGGAGAAGGTAGAAATTAATGGCTGTGTTTTGGTATGGATCATGTTCCTTAACTTAAAAGAAGCCGACCCCTCCCCCTCATGAAATATTACCTTATCCTAGAAAACAAATACAACTCTGCAAAATTTCTTATCAGACCCTTTCAAAAGCAAGCATTTCTGGCATTTTAATGGCAGATGGAACCTCTAAGAAATTTCCATTTCTAGGTAGACTAAGAATGTTCCCAATGATTCACTTTTAAAATGATGGCAATGCCCACCTGGCTTAATACAACACTCACAAAAACAACTCTTTCTCTGTATTTAATGTGTGATGAATTTAGTGTTAACAAGAGTGAACTTGCCTGTGGAAGGGCTTACATTGGGATTGAAATCCTAAATGTACCTTTGACAATGTTAACCATTCCACCAACTTGCAAGAAAGCAATAAATTATCCTTTTTGAGCCACAACAAATCTTTTAATAGAATTTTATTTCAAGAATATAAGTCCAAGAAGTTTCCAGATGTTCATTTTATAAAGCCAAAATGAAGAATAGAACAAGAATAATCTATGAAACAGATGCTGCCATTTGGAGGAGAAAAATTAAGTGTTCGGGAAAGGAAAAAAAATGAGACCTGGGTTTTTTTTTTTTTTTTTTAAGAGCATTGTAAAAGATGAAAGGTTTGGGGAGTAGAATCTATTGTCTTCACACTTGTTGAAGTGGATATGGTCCTTGGCACTTTAAACAAAGAGATTCCCACAATGTCAAGGATTTACTTTTTACCATCTATACTCATTATTTATACAACATATTTTGGGAAAAAATTAGAAATATTTTACTTTTGATTGGCATAACCTCTACCTTACTCATGAAAGTCTAACCTTTGGGCATATAATTTGAAGATTTTTGTAATAATCTTCAAAATTACTTAACCATATTTTTTAGTCTTTTATACTTGCCCTTTGATCCAACCAACCCTGTCTTAATTGATAACTCCAAAATAGCTTAATGAGTCTCACCTTCCTCTTTTTGTTCATATGTATGTGGATATGTATGTACATATGTATGTATGTATATAATGCTGTGTGGGCACATGTGTTTGTGGAGGCCAGAGGAGGACATCCAGCTGTCCTTCTCTGTCATTTTCCACCTTATTCCTTTATGATAGTAGGTCTCTCTGTGAACCTGGGGCTTGCATTTTCTGGCTAGGCTGGCAACCAACAAACCCCCCAAATCTCCCTGTGTCCACCCATCTTACTGCTTGGAGTTACAGGTATAGACAGGACCATCCCCAGTTCATAACATCAATGCTGGAAACTAAACTCCATTCCTCCTTTTTGCATGCCAAGCGCTCTTTAACCACTGGGTCATTTCTCCAGCACCTCTCCCTTCAAATGTTCCTTATGCTAGTAGGATGCTAACTTAAAAAGAACAAGAATTATACTAATTCTTATTCTCCACTTGGTCATTTATTAGCTGTGCAAGCTCTTCACTAGCCACGTGAGTCCAAACAAATCTCTTGGCCTTCCTTAGCATCAACTCTCCTGTCTGTAAAGTAAGAGTACTAATAGTTTCCTTTAGTTACATAGATTAGTGCTCTATTTTGACTATGAAGTAAGATTGTTGATGTGCCTGGCACATCATATGTGGTAAGTATCTATCATGTTTCACCCTTACTTATGCTTTTAATTCCCCTAAATTGTATATCCTTCATTCAGAGTCTTTCTCAAGTCCTACATCTTGTAACCACATCAACCCCCCATCCCCATCACTCAATTGGCCTTCAATATGGTATTGGCATATGGTGCTGCTTAACTATTTACTGGAGTATCTTGTCTTCTCAGGGGCCTGGTAAATTCCAGAAAAGGAAGAAGTATTTTTATGTGTTATACATCAACCACACTGCAGAATTATATTTGATTTTCATGCCATATTTCTCCATTAGAAAGGATAACCACAAATAGAATTCAGTGGCAAAAGCAGCTGCTTAGTTAGATAGTTACATTAGTAAGAGCTCCAAGTTTGCCTTAATGCTTAGCTATCATTGTCTTTGAGTTCTTAGTACTTTGTGGACAATTTTTATTTGCATTTTATTTTGTTCTGGGACCTGCAAATTATGGAGTTCTGTTTGCAAAGTTCTATGATTCAAGGAGAGAATTGAAGTGTTCAGAGAACTATAAAAGAAGACTATAAAAGAGAAGGTATCTGCAGGGTTGTCTTCAAATCTTCACCTGTGTACTGTTATGGACACACACATACACAATCTAGCCAAGACTAGAGAAAGAACCACTGGAAGAGAAAAGACAGAGCGATTACTAAAGTTGATTACTACAAATAAAGAGAGCCATAATAAGGAAATAATTTATCCAGATGACATAAAAGCCTAAACATTTATAGATCTGATGAGAGAACTTTAAAATTCATAAATTAAAAATGTATAGATCTGAGAGGGAAACTAGCTTAAGTTCACAGTTATGATCTTAAATTTTGACATCCTTCCCTTAATAGTTGACAGGACCAGTCACCATAACACTAATAAAATATAAAATTGATTAACACTGACAACTAAGTGACTTGTCCTACTTAACATTATGAAACATTTAAACAGGACCACTACAGAATATTCATTACTTTAAAGTCACATGAAACATTTAGAAAGACAGCTCTTATTCTGGCCTGTTTTAAATTTTAAGTTTTATTATAATTTATCTATGGCAAGGCCAAAGGATCAGGAGAATATTCCATTGAGAAGATAGAGGGTTACTCACAGATTCTCAAGAGGAGGCATGGCATGCCACAGGGCAACAAAGAGAAGTGCCAGGCCTGGTCAGGAGGCAGAGGGAGATGGGAAATGTAGACAAGAGGCTTTACAGTGATTCTCAACCTGTGGGTCACAACCTATTTGGAGGTCACAAATCAGATAGTTTACATCATAATTCCTAACAGTAACAAAATTACAATTACAAAGTAGCAATGAAATAATTTTATGGTTGGGGGTCATCACAACATGAGAAACTGTATTAAAGGATTGCAGCACTAGGAAGGTTGGGAACCACTGCTTTATTGAGGTTTATCTCTAGTGGGAAGGAATAAGCAAGGCAGGATATTGCAGACATGGACCTAGCTAGCTAGCTTGAATAATTTCTTGTGACCTAGAGCTTAGAAGTTGTCCCTAGTTGCTAGGTACCTGATTCTGCATGATTATGACAAGATGAAGTCAGTAGAATATAGTTTAATAAAGGAGATAATTGATGGTGAGAGTTATAGATTGGTTGATTTACATAGGAAAGACACTGTTTCCTTATAAGTTCTTTGTTATCTCTAGGAACTAGCCAGTCCTGGGAGAAGCCATTCCTGTAAAATCAGAATGATCCAAGATTTCAAAGCATCAGGACAGAATTAAAAGGTGTAATTAAAAAATAAAAGAAGTACCTTAGCTGGGAGTGGTGACTCAAACCTTTACTCCCATCACAAGATACAAGAGAAAGTAACTGCAGGAAATATGGTTAAGCAGAGAGAATGGAATCATATACATGGAGAAGGTATTGCCAGGCAGTGGTGATTCATGCCCTTAATGCCAGCACTTGGGAGACAGAGGTAGGGAGCTGTTTGTGAGCTCAAGGCCAGCCTGGTCTAAGGAGCAAGTTCCAGGACAGCCAGGGCTATACAGAGAAACCCTGTCTCAAAACAAAAAACAAAGAACAAAAATGAAACAAAACAAAATAAGATCACAGAACACGTTTCAATAAAATTAAAGGGGTTTCTTTCATTCAAAGTACTTTTACTCAGCCAGGCCTGGGGGTATAATTCTGCAATCCTACACTTGGAAGATGGGAGCACTAAGAGCAAGAGTTCATATCATCTCAGCTACAATCAAACGAGGTTATCCTATGTTACATGAGATCCTATCTCAAATAAATAAATATGGTCTCTGATCAAAAGGAATTAAATTAGAAGTCAATAAAAATGTCTAGATAACCTACCTCCAACTATCTAGAAGTTAAATGATATGCTTCTATATAACTACTCCCGAGGAACAATAATTTTAGAAAACATTAGAAAGTATTTTGAAATGATGGAAAATGAAAACGTAGAGCTTCAAACATGGAAGTTTGCAACATGCAGATGAAGTAGTTTCTGATGAGACAGTTATAGCATGAGATACTAAAAGAAGGGTCTGGGAATGTAGGCTCCTGGTAGAGAGCTCCCCTGGCATCTAAAAGGCCCTGAATTCAATCCCCGATATGTACACACATAAGCCATGGTGTAGATGACAACTTGCAAGAATCATTTTCCCCTCCTGCCATGTGGATCCTAGAAACTCAACTTAAGTTGTCAGGTTTGGTGGCCAGCACCTTTATCTGTCAAGCCATTTTGGCCACTTTCATTTTGTTGTGTATAGAGGGGTGTTGCTGGGTAGCCCAGGCTAGCCTAGAATTCAGTCATCCCAAGAACTGAGATTACAAGCATGTACAAGCATACTTAGCCCCACATCTATTAAAAACATTAATGTTATAGTTAAAATCATTACCACATTAAAAAAAACTCCAGGTGCAGATGGCATAAGTGATAAACTAAACACAAATACTGAAGAAAGTAAAGATGAGAAAAAACACTTTCTAAACTATTCTGGGTCTAACATTTCCCTGATGTCCAAATCATACAAAATCATTATAAAAAAGGAGAGAAATGATCAGTATCTCTTATGACTATAGATAAAAACCCTAAAATTTGAGTAAATTGAATTCAACAATATATAAAAATGATATAAAATATGTTAGTGGGATTTATTTCAGGGAAGCAATATTAGTCTAAAATTTGAAAATCAAGAAATTGCAAATTATCATGTATTAGGGTTCTTTAGAGAAACAGAACTGGTAGAAAGAATGAATAAAATGATAGAGTGGATATGTATAAATGGGCTATATTAGAGAGGATTACTGGCTATGGCTTGGCTAATCCAGCAATGGCTGTCTCCTGTCAGAAAGTCCCAGAATCCAACCAGTCCCAAGGCTGGAAGTCTTGGCTGGTGTTCAGTATATCTTAGAATCCCAAAGAAGTAGACTCTAATGCCAGTGAAGGAATGGATTTACCAGTGAGAGAGAGGGAAAGCAGGCAAAAAAGCAACAAGACTGCCTTTGTCCTTGTCCTTCACATAGGCCACCACCAGATGATGTGGTCCAGATTTGGGATGGGTCTTCTGACCTCAAATGATCCAGTAAGAGAAATTCCTCACATGTGCCTCCAGCTTCTTGCGTTTTAGTTAATTTCAGATAGAGTCAAATTAACAACCAAGACTAGCCATCACACATCACACAAACAGATTAAGAAATTTAATAAGTGATTTAAAGGAATAAAAATAGTTTTTGTTTTTGTTTGATTGATTTTGCTAGGGATTATAGCTTAGTGGGAGAACATTTGCCTGAAACCCTAGGTTTACTCTCCAGCATCACAAAGACAGAGAGGAGGTAAGGAGGAAGGGGAAGAAAGGGAGAAAGAGGGAGATGGAGATCCAGTGAAACTGAGAGAGGGAAACAGGGAGAGATGGTGATGGCATCAGCAGTTAAGAGCACTTGACCCAAACAATTTGGAAAACGATGTAGCCAGAAAGATTTCATTACCCAATTTCAATACATGATAAAGCTAAAGGAAGGTGCTAGTGTGGAAATACACTTTTAGATGAATGGAACAGAACAGATATGCAGAAATTGAAGCACATATATACCACCGAATTCATTTCAGAAATGATAGCAAGACAACTAGATGGGAAAAGATAATCTTTTCAAAACAGTAGTTCTGAAATAAATAGCCATATACAAAAACAAACCAACCAACCAGCCAAAAACCTTACAAATGCTGGGGCTGAGGAGATGGCTCAGTCAGTAAGTGCTTTATATGTAAGAAGTTGACTTTGAAGCCAAAGAGAGGTGGTGCATGTCTTTTAGTACTTTGAAGGCAGAGGCAGAGGCATGTGGATCTCTGTGAGTATAAGGCCAGCCTGGTCTACAGAGTGAGTTCTACAACAGAGCCTGTGTTATATATAGAAAGACCATGTCATGAAAAAAAATCAAAAAAACACACACATATACACAAAAAAACACACAAAAGGAGAGAGACAGACAGAGAGAGAGAGAGAGAGAGAGAGAGAGAGAACAAACATGACTTTGTATCCCAACTACCACATAAAAATCTAGGCATGACTGCACAATACGTAATCCCAGCTCTAGAAAGGCGGAGACAGATCCCTAGAAATTGCTAGCCAGCCAGCCTAGCTGTATGGATGAGTGCCAGGCTTAGTGAAAGACCTTATATCAAAAATTAAGATGAAAAACAATTGAAAACAATACATCCACACCTATGCAAACATACACACACATACACACAGACACACACAGACAGACACACAATTTGCTTTATACACATACAAAATTTAATAATATAAAAGCTTAAGTTGTAAACTTCTGTGAGTGAGCTAGAGCTATAGGATAACCTCAGATAACTTTTAGGATCCAACCCTGTCCTCTTACATCAGCCTCTCTGGCACTAGGATTACCAGTGAATGCCACCATGTCTCATTTAAAATTTCCTAAAAGGACATTGAAAGTACAGAATATTTCATCAAGTACACTTAATCAAAATGGAAACTTGTTTTTAAGCTTTGAGTTGTTAGACAGAGTCCACATTCCTTCATGCAGGCATTCACAAATAGTTATATTTTATGATATATTTATACACTAAAAAAGCACTCTCTGCCCCCAACATCCAAGAACCCAGAGGAAGCAGGGATCCCAAGCACTCGAACTCAGGCAGTATCCTAGGTAAGCAGACAGCAGGGCCCGCCCTAAACAGGGAGTAACTGGGAACCAAAAGGACCAGGAAGTCACTCCCAGCCCGGAACACTGGTTCCTTCCGGTCTGGGCCAGAACACTGAGCAGATCTTGGGTGGCAGCTCTGTCCCCAACCTCCAAGAACCCAGAGGAAGCAGGGATCCCAGGTGCTCTAACTTGGACAGTGTCTTAGAAACTAGTCCTCAGATCTGAGGCCTAGATCAGACCTCTGCCAGGTCTGCTGTTGTGTGGACCCCGGATTCCACCTGAGACATACTGGAAGTTCCACTCAATCCAGATCCACAGAGGAACAAATGAACTCAGAGCTTCAGACAACATATCCTGAGATATTCTAGAGGAGACACTGCACCCAGAACAGCAGACACCTAGCTGGACTACTACCTTGGAGGCACCATATCCTGAGGCATCCTAGAGGTACCACTGTAATCAGTGCAGCTGGAAAAGATCACAGAGACATCTGGACCCCTAGGAGATCAGACACAAACTAGATAACTAGAAAGACAGGCTTCAGTCAGAGACAGCAAGTATAGGCAGCACTAGAGTTAACCAGATGGCAAAAGGCAAGAGCAAGAATGTAAGCAACAGAAACCAAAGTTACATGGCATCATCAGAAACCCAGCTCCCCCATCAGAGCAAGCCCTGAACACCCATCACACCAGAAAAGCAGGAATCAGAATTAAAATCACTTCTCATGATGATGATAGAGGGCTTTAAGAAAGACATAAATAACACTCTCAAAGAACTTAAGGAGAACACTGGTAGACAGATAGAAACCCTTAAAGAGGAAACACAAAAATCCCTTAAGGAATTTCAAGAAAATGCAACCAACGGGAAAAGGAATTAAACAGAACCATGCAGGATCTAAAAATGGAAGTAGAAACAATAAAGAAATCACAAAGGGACAATACCCTGGAGATAGAAAACCTAAAAAAAAAGATCAGGAGTCATAGACACAAGTATCACCAAAAGAATACAAGAGATGGAAGAGAGAATCTCATGTGCAGAAGATACCATGGAAAACATTGACATAACTGTCAAAGAAAATGCAAAATACAAAAAGCTACTAACCCAAAATATACAAGAAATCCAAGACACAATGAGAAGGCCAAACCTAAGGATAATAGGTATAGATGAGGGGGAAGACTCCCAACTAAAAGGACCAGTAAATATCCTCAACAAAATTATAGAGGAAATTTTCCCTAACCTAAAGAAAGAGATGTCCATAAATATACAAGAAGCTTACAGAACTCCAAATAGTTTAGACCAGAAAAGAAATACTTCCCGCCATATAATAGTCAAAACATCAAATGTACAAAACAAAGAAAAAAATACTAAAAGCAGTAAGGGAAAAAGGCAAAGTAACATATAAAGGCAGACCTATAAGAATTACACCAGACTTCTCACCAGAGACCATAAAAGCCAGAAGATCCTGGACCGATATCATACAGACCCTAAGAGGACACAAATGCCAGCCCAGACTACTATACCCAGCAAAACTGTCAATCATTATTGATGGAGAAACCAAAATATTCCATGACAAATCCAAATTTACACAGTATCTCAACACAAATCCAGCACTTCAAAGAATAATTGGTGGAAAACTCCAACACAAGGAGGGAAACTACAACCTAGAAAAAGCAAGAAAGTAATCTTCCAAAAACCCCAAAAGAAGATAGTTACACAAACATATCTCCATGGATGTTAGCCCAAAAGCTTGGATTAGCGAAGACTCAACCCACAGACCACATGAAGCTCATGAAGAAGGACGACCAAGAGGGGATGCCTCAGTTCTACTTAGAACGAGAAATAAAAATGCTCAAGGGAGCAAATAGGGAAACAAAACATGGAACAGAAACTGAAGGAGGGGCCATCAAGAGACCTTTCCACCTGGGTATTCACCCCATGTACAGCCACCTAATCTAAACACTGTTGTGGATGGCTGGAAGTGCATAATGTGAGGAACATGATATAGCTGTCTCCTTAGAGGTCAGCCAAAGACTAAAACACTCAGAGGACAATGTTCACAATTAACCACTGATATGATCAGGGGTTTCCCAATGGAGAACCTAGTGAGAGGACTGAAGGAGCAGAAAGGGTTATTGACCCCAGGTGGAAAGCAACAATATCAAACAACCAGAGTCCCCCAGGGTCTAAACCACCAGCCTGGGAACACATAGGGAGGGACCCAAGACTCCAGAGGTATATGTAGGGGAGGATGGCCCTGTCGGACATAGGTGGGAGAGGAGTTTCTTGGTCCCATAAAAAAAAATGAATGAAAAATGAATGAATGAACACACAGTGGGGGGGGATGTGAGGGCGGGGAGGGGATAGTGAGGGGGGTAGGTGTGGTCACTGCCTCATAGAAGCATGAGGAGGGGGATGGGATAGGTTTCTGGGTGGTGGGAGGAAGTAGGCTAAGGGGATAAAATCTGAAACGTAAATACTACAACCAATTTTAACAAGCGGGGGGAAAAAAAAGTCTTCAGAACCAACATCTTTAAAAAAAATGTCAGCCCCCTGGGGGTGGGAAATTTTTTTTTTCTTTTGATACTAAAACTTGTTCTGAGAATTGTATATTGCAGACTACACAGCCTTGGTGTATCTACTCATCAAGCATACTGAGCAGACCTGCCCAAACCTCTGATGTCCTGGAATTCCATCTGGATTCAGTGAAGACACAGCATCAGAGGCTTATCAACTTATTCTCCCCCCCACCCCTCTTCTAAAATCTCAACGCCCTTAATCAGCTTGAAGAAGTTAAAGAAGAGTCAGCGCCCCTATTCCCTGAGCTTGGGGACTAATGTGGTTAATAATGGTCTGTCTTTCTAGGGACAAGTAGTGGTTTTGTTGGAACAGGGGGGATTAGCTAGGACTTACTGCATAGCCATAACCTACTGGTAGAAATCTGTGTAATTATTATCAAGATGAAGTTATAATTTCTTAAATGGTACAAAATTTATTTTGATCTCAAATTTAAGGTTTTCATTGGTACGAGCCTCTTACTAATATAAAAATGAGATGAATATTGATATACTCATGGGCATTGTGCCTGTATAACACATTTAGGAAAACAATGCCTAGACCCAGCCCTTTTTTAACTTTTTTAACTGATTTGGGACGGTTAACCTATGAGTTAAGGGACTATAGCAAATTCATATTTTTGAGTTTATTGTTAGGGTGTTTTCCATATTTTACTTAGAAATAGCTGAGAGGAGTTAACAGAAAACAGTCCAGGTTACCTTACATGGATAGTTGGTTTTCAAACATCAGAAGTCCATAGAACTGATGCTACAAATATTTATATATTAATGTTCATATTGATTAGAGACCTGTCTGCTCCTGACAGCTTCCTGTCGTGGATTCTAAGAAGAAATTGAGCATCCTTGGAGTTACTCCAGTTGTGTGGTAACAGCCACTAGGCAAGAATTGCCTCTCTCCATCTACAGACAAATTACTGTCCAGAAAAGGACACACATGCAGAATAGTCGACTGATTATATCTGCCTAGACAGAGTAATCAGTCCTTAATAATCCTGCATCACCAAGGTCTGTCAGATGATTCTGGGCCAGAAGGCTGAAGATTTGATACTCCAACGTTCGGTAGTATAGGGGCTTTTTCAGGTGTTCAGAGGTCTCTATAAATTGGCTAAGTTTTAGAAGCTATGCTTTGTGCTTCCCACAATTATAGTTAACTCAGTCATTCTGGATTTCTGACGGGGTTGAAAACTTATAGCTATTACCTTGAGAGAAAAGATTTGAGTGGATGGTCGTCAGCTGACATTCATCCTAAAGCCAGGTTCAGAACTAAATGTTTTAGTTAGGATAGATGACAGAGGTGCTGGTTAGTCAACAAAATGATGGACTGGGTATTAGGACTATCTTGTACCTCACTCGTACAAATTGGCATAATTATGCTCTAATTGTATTTTGAGAGAAAAGTTTCATTTTAACAGGAAGGGTGATGTGTAGGAGGAGCTAAGGTGGGAGGAGTACTGAGAGGAAGAAAAGGAGTAAGAAGAGGAGAAGAAGAAGGAGAGGAGAAGCTAGGTGATGAAAGAGAGATAGAGGGGGGAGACAGGGAAGCAGATGTTCATGTATCTCCACCAGTCAAAGATAGTTGATATATCTAGGTTGGTCAGTGGGTTACACCTCTGATTGAACAATTCCAAACTTATAACGCTTATGATTAACATTATTTAAAAAAATGTATAAATGCAAAAAGGAAAAGGGGGCATGGGATAGGGGTTTCCTAAGGGGGGGGGGAATGGGGAAAGGGGATGGCATCTGAAGTGTAAATAAAATATCTAATAAAAAATACTATGAAAAAAAAGCACTCATACATATACAAATTCATAATGTGTTATCACTTAGTAGATCTTAGATTTAGATAATATGTTTATAACATGAAATTACAAATACAACTGTCTAAATTAATACTAAAGGAAGCCTATGGTATACAATTAAATAGAATTCATTGAAAATA
This sequence comes from Arvicanthis niloticus, assembly GCF_011762505.2. Classification (NCBI taxonomy): domain Eukaryota; kingdom Metazoa; phylum Chordata; class Mammalia; order Rodentia; family Muridae; genus Arvicanthis; species Arvicanthis niloticus. The sequence continues at coordinate 28,955,636 of NC_047679.1, forward strand.
TGAAAGGATGTCTCCTTACTGTACAGCACATTCATTTAATTTATAAGTATTGTCTAATATATTTATATTATAAAAGATGTTGAGAAGACATAGAAACTCCTTTTTCTCCAAGTTAAGTATGTTTAATAGAAAAAGACATAGATGAATACTTAAAACAACTTATATCTAAACAAATGTTGACATAGTATTGTAGAGTCATTTTTCAAAAACACAATTTTGATGTAAAGGTTTTTACATTTATAACAGAAATGAAAATAATATATTTGCTCTAGTCTTGGATTTCTTTGCTTATTAAAACATTGGTTGTTAATTAAAGATACAAAACATGGCTTAAGATGATTTTTATTGGAAATATGACCTATACCACTGAAAAATAATACTGATTACAGTGTATTTTTGTTGTTTTCAAAATAACATGCTACTTGATGAATAAAGAGGTATAAAAATTGTATGCTTCTTGAATAAGGAGGTGTAGAAAATAAAAAAGAAAGAAAGATGTAGCCATAAGAAAAGGGCAAGCAAGGCTGGGTGTGGTGACTCCAACCTTCAATCCTTGCACTTAGGAGACTGAGGCAGGAGGATTGCTACAAATTCAAGGCCAGCCTAACCTAGTAGTTCCAGGCTGCCTAAACTATAGCATGAGACTCTGTCTTAAATCTCCATCCCCCAGAAAGACAAGTCACAGTTTAGCAGAAAATGTTTAGAAAGTTTGTATTTGACAAAGGACATTGATACTCCTTAAATTATAATGGAAGATGGAAAGTGAAGAAACATTTCTTAATTCTTTTTATGAAGGCACCCTAGTACCAAAACCATAGGAAAAAAAATACAAAAAAGAAAACTAGAGATCAATATTCACTATGAACATACATGCAAAATATCTCAATAGAATACTTGCAAACCAAATTCATGAGCACATTAGAAAACTGACCCACCATGATCAAGTTGGTTTCATCCCAAAGAAGGGATGGTTCAAGATAGATAAATCAATGAATGTAATCTACCACATAAACAAACTGAAACACAAAATCACATATCATCTCAAAAATACAGAAAAGAACTTTGATAGGATCTAACAACCCTCCATGAGAAAATCCTGGAGAAACTAGGAATACAAGGGACATACCTCAACATAATGAAGGCAATTTACAGCAAGCTCATAGCCAACATTATCCTAACTAGAGAGAAACTCAAAGCAATTCCACTAAAATCAGGAACAAGACAAGGTTGTCCACTGTTTACATACCTTTTCAATATAGTACTTGTATTCTTATCTCAAGCAATAAGACAACTGAAGGATATCAAGGGGATACAAATTGGAAAGGAAGAAGGCAAAGTATCTTCATTTTCAGATGATATAATTGTATACATAAAAGACCCTAAAATTTCTACTAGAGAACTTCTACAGCTGATTAAACACTTTCAGTAAATTATCAGGATACAAAATTAACACACAGAAATCAGTAGCTCTCTTACATAAAAATAGTAAACTATGAAAGAAACCAGGAAAACAACACCTTTCACAATAGCCACAAAAAATTAAATATCTTGGAGTAATTATAACCAATCAAATGAAAGATATGTAAAATAAAACTTTTAAGACATTAAAGAAAAAATGAGGACACCCAAAAGATGGAAAGATTTCCCATGCTCATGGATCAGTAGGATTAACATAGAGAAAATGGCCATCTTAACAAACGCAATCTACAGATCCAATGCAATCCCCACCAAATACAACAACAAAAAGAATAATCTTGCATAATAAAATAACTGCAGGAGGCATCTTTATTCCATATTTCAAGTTGATTGTAGAGCTGCAGAGCTATATAATAAGAGCAGCATGGTATCGAACTGAGGCTCCAAACATAAGTCCACGATTATGGAAGTGATATTTTACAAAGAAGCCCTCCCCCCATAAAAAAAACATTGCTGAAGACAACACATACTTATGCCGTCAAACACAGAGAAGACAAACTGGTATCTAACTAGAAGCTCCGTTGCTGATCATCATGCATGGTACTAGAAGGCACTCTGCATGCCTCAGAAGAAAGTTAATCATTAATATCACCCCCCCCACCCCCACCTCAGCTACAAGCCCTGTGACCTGCCTGCAAGATATCCTGGTACAATAATGAAATAAATGTTATGAGAGTAAACAACAGCTTTTTAAAATTGGACCTAAGGCCCACTCTATGCAATGGAAACCATACTTGACACTACTAAAGTGGCCAAGAACCTGAGACTACATAGATAATGGACTTATGGGAAAACCTACTGCTACTTTTTATTCCTTTAAAAGAACACAGAAATAAAATGACTCCGAATGGCTTACTGTATTGGAGAACTTAGCTTTTAAGGTAGCAGTCCCCCATGACTGGATGACTTTCTGAGGTAGGTGCAAAAATTGCGAACTCCCTTTCTCAATGGGGCTTCATTGTCTCTGCCTGTCTGTCTGGAGAATGTCCCTGAACACAGGTGGCTGGCATTGTCTGAAAAGTGACCTTGCACAAAGCTCTCTGCAAGGCTGTATAACTCAGCATACACTTCCTGCTCTGGCTTCCCGCCCACAAGATAATTAGGTGTGGTATTATAACCAATCAGCCCTTCCTGCTCACTTGATGTTATGACCAATTAAGCCCTTTCCACCCGTACCCATAGACAAACCCATCTATACCGTATCCCTGCAACAATAAAGTAGACTTGTTTCTCTGCACCAAAGGTCTCCAGAGGTCATTCCACCAAACTCACGGCTGAATCCAATTCTCCACCTGTGCTCCCTTTGTCCTGTCAGGATGGTGGCCAAAAGCCCCCAAGGAGAAATGGGGGACACAATACTACTATGCCCATAGATCAGTGTCTCACTCAATTCATATCAGAGAAGCTTTTGCAAGAGATGGAAATTAACACAGAAACCCACAAGTAGACATGTATAAAGAATGAGAGACTTTGGAGCACCCAGTCCTAAATGGAATGTGTTTCTCAAACCTCCCCACTCAAGATTCAGAGATCTATGTGGAAGAGGAGGCAGAAAGATTGTAAGAGCCAGAGGTGATGGATGACTCCAAGAAAAAAACAATGTCTTCCAGACACAACAGGAATGGTGCACATAAAACGTTACAGAGACTGTGACTGCACAGAGGAGACCTGCACAGGTTCAGTCCAGACAAGGTACCATCACTGAAAAGAGGGAAGTGGGCATATGCCTCCATCTTATTCAAGAAGCTATCTCCAACTGACAAGGGGAAAATCAGCTTTTTCCAATGGCATCTCACTGGGTATAAAACCACACATTAGGGAAGGCCCTATGATCAGGAGTAGTTGGCCAACACAAAACAAACTCAATGATTTTTTGTGGACTTTTTGTTTTATTTTACTTTATTTTAGCTTTTTTTTTTTTCTTTATTGGTCTTTGGCTTGGTTGTTTTGATTTTCCTTTTTGTGATTTTGTATGGAAGAGTTGTGTTTCTTGCTTTTTCTGGGGGTGTTTAAGGGAGAGAGAAAGAACGTAATGTGTGTGTGTGTGTGTGTGTGTGTGTGTGTGTGTGTGTGTGTGTGTATGCACACGTGAAGGTCTGCCCATGTGTGGAGGCCAGAAGTCAATGTCAATTGTCCTTTTCTAGTGACCTCCGCCTTACTTTTGGAGATAGAGCCTCTTGCTGAACTTAGAGCTAAGCCGCCCAACTAAGCAGGCTGGACGGTGAGCCCTAGAAATTCACCTGTCTCTACCACCCAGCACTGGGATGACAAATGTGCTACTCACAAGAAATTTTGGTAGAAGGAAAAATAAACTGTCTTAATAAGCCCGATGTTCTAAGAACAAAGCACTTCCCAACTTAAAAGGGTTGGTTGGTTGTTTTTTGTTTTTTTTTTTTAATCATAGAAAAGGCTGGGGAGATTACTCAGTGGTTGAGAGCACTTAGTACTCTTTCAGAGGACCCAAGTTCAAATCCCAGCATCCACATAAGGTATTTCATGATCATAACTCCAATTCCAGAGGAGCCAACACCTTCTTCTGGCCTTCATGGTTACCCACACAGAGATGACATACAATAACATATACATACAAATAAAAATGAAATCTAATATGTATGTAAATAAATTACATACAACAGATCTTTAAAAAGAAAGAAATCATTTTTTTTTCATTTGGAAAAAGGCCTCAGGTGATTCTGAAATGCCAAGGCAAGTCTGATCAATTTATGAGCCCAGAGGAAAGACAACACTGCTTATGGAGTGCCAGCAAGGCACTTTCCCTCCTAGCCATGAAGAAATGCCATAAGATTCCATGAGTCCGAATAAGGCTTAAGTAGTGACAAATGCCAAGACTGTACTGGAAGCTTTGACAGAACCACCTGACTTTTTTTCATATAGTTTACAACCCTTGGGCTTTCCAAATCTCAGCTGGTAATACTAGAAACAGAATTTCTCTCATGGTTTTGAAGTGTGTCTGCTAAAATCACCTGTGACTTTTTGTACTAAATGAAAGATTTGAATCTGATCCTGTGAAGTGAACCAGTGTGTAATAAAATTATTTAAAATAATCTAGTATATTCATTACCTGCCCATAACATTTGGCACAATTACAATATGACTTGATTAAAGTATGGGATTCCTTAGAGAAATCTGAAATGGCCAGGATTTAAAAATACCTGCTTTTAAAATGAGGAGCAAAAGAGCACTTAGTTATTTGAGAAACAATAGTTTCTTTGAATTACATATTCACTAAGTTTTAGTATATGGTAGTTTTAGTGTATCTAATATTTTTATTTTTGTTGTTGTTGTTGTTGCTTTTGTGACAGTCTCATACATCCCAGGCCAACCTTGCATTTGCTGTGGAGTCAGGATTATCACCCTGCCTCTACCTCTCGAAAGTGCTAAGATTATATGTGCATATCACTATGCCCAGTATATGTGATCCTAGAATGGAACCCAGGGCTTCATACATGCTAGACAAGCCCTCTATTAACCAATTAGCAGAGATACATCCCAGCACCAATATCTAATATTTTATCACAATGGGAAAACTGTTCATCTTAAGACAGGACATTTTAATTTTAATTCCAGATACATTTGCATGCCTAGTGACTTTGAATAAGCCACTTAACTCCTTTGAACTTCAGTTTCTTCATGAATATTATGGAAGGATTAGATGGAAACATTCAGAGTGGATTGTTTGTTTGTTTGTTTGTTTGTTTTTGTTGTTTTTATTACCTTCAAAATACTGTGGCTTCACTTTTGACCAGGTGTTTTTTCTTAATTTTAATTTTGTTCTCTCTCTCTCTCCTCTCTCTCTCTCCCTCCCTTTCTCCCTCCCTTTCTCTCTCTCTCTCTCTCTCTCTCTCTCTCTCTCTCTCTCTCTCTCTCTCTTTCTGTGTGTGTTGCCTGCATGATTGTCTGTACATCACTCACATGCCTGGTGCCACAGAAGCCAGAAGTGGGCATCAGTTACTCAACACTGGAATTACAGACAGTTGTAAGCCACCATGTGGGTGCTGGGGATTGAACCTGGGTCCTCTGAAAGAACACTCAGTGCTCTTAACCAGTGAGCTACCTCTCTAGCTCCACACAGTTTTATTAATCCCCATATCTCCTCCATCAATTCTAAATTCTCAGATATTCTGTCTGCCTTTATTTCTATTTCTTCTTTTATCTAGTGCTATCTCTGAGACATCTGCCCACAGAAGTAGGCACCAGTGCCTGTCCCAGGAACATAAATGGAAATTCACTGTCTTGCTTCCTTGGAGCCAGTCTGCTTATGGAAGACACTCCCTTTTTCTAAAATGGAAAAAATGATGCTGAATTTGAACTACTGTGGCTAAACAAGGACAGGAGACAGATCAAATTCTGCTGTTTCTGTTTTCTTAAAAAATTATTTAATATTTTTCAATATATATATATATATATATATATATATATTCTCTTTTTCCAACTTCTTCCAGATCTACTCCCCCCAAAAACATAACTGAAAAAATTCTGCCATTTCTTACATGTTACCAGAGCTTTCTATGTATGGTACCACACATGCATCTAAGCACAATGCCACAATGGCCATGTATAATAGTCATAAGTTCTTTTGAAGCCAAAATCTCTCCACAAACCAAGTTACTCTGAACATGGACTGGCTCAGCTGTGTCTATTTAAACCCCCCAATTCAGTATGCATTCATGTAGTATGTGTTTATGCTACAGGTTAAATGATCTGGCTACAAGTTTCTTTTAATAGGTTTAAATGAGAAATGTCTCCAGCATGTAATCTAAAACTCTGTGTTTCATCCCGATCAAAACTCGCTATCTTTCCTGTCGCCCATGTATTGTCAATGCCATGGTAGAAATCCTAAGTCTGAGAAAAATCGGGCAAGGAACTTCTGTATCATCTCCCTTGGTGCTCAACCTCCCCACTCCCACCCTTGTGTCTAGACATTGCGGCAGGCTTCACAGTTACCACCCTTTTCCCCACATTTCATTAATAATCGTACAAGTCAAACAATGGCTAATCTGGCAATTATGTGCGAGTTAAAGCACTGGAATATGTCACCCTGCATTGCCTGCCAAATCACACTGAAATTCGAATCAATGAAAGCAGTGCAAGACTTTTCAAGAATGCTTGTCCTCCCTTTCTTCCTGTTTTGTTTTGGTTTTTTTTTTTTTTTTTTTTTGGTTTTGTTTTTTGTTTTGGAGCAAAAGGTGACCAGACATATTTCAAAAGCACATTTACAGCAGCATGAATCCTGCCTCCTTGTGTCCCTGTTTTTTTCACAGTTAACTGAAACCCAGAGTTTGGGGTGAGGGAGAAAAAATGGGGAGTGAGGTAGAATGTACCCACACCCTGAATTCATTGCATCAGGCTGGAAAAATGAGTACCACACCCCAAGCAGTCCGATTTCTGGGGTCACTTAATCATATGCTGTACACCTATGCCCTGATGCGGCACAGCTGCAAAGAAACTAAAGGTCTTGCTCACCCCCTCCGCAGGTGGAGCCACTTGCAAATATCCTAGATTAGCCACACAAAGTAAAAAATGCTTGAAAGGTGAAGTAAAGCCAGAGCCGAAATGGATCCTCAGTGTGCTCCTCCAGACTCAGACTCACCACCATGTCTTCTCTCACGTGCTTCTTCAACCTGGGATCCAGATGTCCACAACTCACAGAACTGCAGTTCCCCATGACCACAGTGTTTTATTCATGTCCTGAGTGTATGGTGAGCTGTATTAATGAGGGTCTCTTGCAACCTCCAGGAGTGCTTTCAGCATTCAGGCAGTACCTAAAAAATAGTACAGGCTATCCAGACTATTTTATCCTGGGTTTCGTTGCCTCTGTTATTCCCAGGAGATTTTACAAAGAGGAAAGAACATGAATACTCACAGGAAGCAGAACATCAGTTGTCTGAATCACAGACCCCCGTGGAACCCTAGGAGGAGCAGGTAGGGAGTTGGTGGCAATATTGATTTAGGATCTTAGTCTAATCTTCTGTAAAGTTCTGTTAGAGGTCTGTGGTAGATGATCATTAAAGGCAATTTAGTCCTGAAATACTTCAATTTCTTGTCAATGTACCTGACTGACATTTGGTTCTGGATAGGGACCAGGAGCTAACATCAAAACTGGTCTCCAATTACAGTAGATTACCTTTCTTGCATCAAAAGATGTATGGTTCATTGTGGGTTCCTTGAGAGATCTGACCTACCTCACGTCTACAAACAAGGACTCAGTGTCCAGAAAGACATCCTGGGATGGTTTAAGATTGCTATTTAATGAGGCTAAAATCTACTTTGAAAGCCTCCATAAAGATCTGCCTATCCATTCTCTATAGGGCACATGCATAGAGAAAGATGTAAACCTTGAACCTCTGAAGCAATTACCAACAGAGCTTCATCCCATCTAAGAATCTATCTTAGTGTTTACTTCCACTCACTCAGAGATGGCAGAGGTGATAAAGTAGTCTATATTATCCACTACCCATATCTTATTCTTATTCTCTCTCTCTCTCTCTCTCTCTCTCTCTCTCTCTCTCTCTCTCTCTCTCTCTCTCTCTCTCTCTTTCTCTCTCCTTGCAGCTGATGAGTATGTTATAGGTCTCGTGGGTGACACAAGATTCAATGTGTGACCCAGCTAAGTGAACTCTGGTGTTTCCCCCACACCGACTGTTGGGAGCCGACTTTAGTAGAAAGTGGCTAGATCAACTTTGCAGCCATCTGGAACCATATACCCTGATGAAAGACTTGGTTGTCAAAAGCCTATAACAGCTGAAGCACACTCTGATAAATATATTGTTTATCCCACATAGCTTGTTTTGCTGTTTAGTGACCTCAGCTGTATGGTGCACGTGGTAAAGTGTTTTCACCTGTGTTCTCCTGCTTGTGTATATAAATACCTCAGAATTCCCTTCAATAAGGGAGACTTGAGAAAATAGAAGAGACTGAATCACACCCTGTCTTGTCTCCATTCTTCGCGTCTCCTGCCCCAAGAGCCACACTCTCTCTTGACCAGAGCACTTAGCTCAACAAAAGTGTTGAGGCAAAGCGTTGAGGCAGAGTACGAGCCGCAACAACCGACTATCACCTCTCACTTGAATTCTGTACTAACCTCTGATCTTGAACCTTCTACAATCCATTTTCTACTGTAAAATGCAGATCAGGTCGTAGCCTTGCTTACAACCCTTCGTTGGCTTTCCATTAACATTGGTTGAGATGTCGTGTTTCTTTCCATGCTGCCCATGTCACTTAAGATCCAGTCTATGCTTATCTCTAGCCTTATTACTTACTTCCCCATGTAGCTGTGGGCACCATCTACCTTTAAAACTCTCTTTAGTGTGTGTGCTGCAGCATGCCTTCCAGCTTGCTGCTACTTCCACCCCTGCTACTCCCATTCCTGGAATGTTCTTTCCCTTCTTTGCCCAGGCCACCTTTGGCATAATACCCACCCCTCATCTTTCTCTCCCACGGAGCCCTCCTAGTTACTGTAGGGGCTTATATTGTTTTATAGCATCCCCAGCTATGCTTCTTTGTCACTGTTTGGGTAATTATCTGTTGTCCCCACTGGACAAAAAGTTCCACAAATATAGAGAGTTTATCTGTTTGTCCAACTGGACACCTGAATACATTCTTACTGGATTTTTCATTCAAAATTCAATTCAAACTCACTCACAAACTTTAGCTTGGAACCTTTCATCTCTCTATTCTGAAATATTTGTAAAGACAATACTAATACCTAATAATTCCACTTTGGGGCTTACAAAAATGTCCATCTTTGAGACATTACCCTGAAAGATAATTAATGAACTCCATCTTAACATAGCCCTCAATCTGTTCTCTAGGTGTTTATTATAGAAAAGGCCTCATGACAGTAGCTAAGGATAAATGATGAACCTTTGGACCTGAAGATCTCAAAGTCCAGACAGAAGCAACATCTTCAAAGTCTGTAGTGGAGATCTGAGCAGCAACAGAGAAGAAAGGCTATTGCAGTGGTTCTCAACCTGTGGTTCATGGTCCCTTTGGGGTTCAAATATCAGATACTCTGCATATCAGATGTTTATGTTACAATTCATAACAGCAGCTAAATTACAGTTATCTCTCAGGAGACCCCCATTAGCTCATATTTACCAGACATCTTTTGGGCTCAAAATTCTTACTTTGTCTAAGTTGTAAAAATGTAAGAGATAAAATGAAGTAGCAATAAAATAATTTTATGAACTGATGAGATGGCTCAGCGGTTAAGAGCACTGACTACTCTTCTGAAAGTCATGAGTTCAAATCCCAGCAACCACATGGTGGCTCACAATCATCCGTAATGAGATCTGATGCCTCTTATGGGGTGTCTGAAGACAGCTACAGTGTACTTACATATAATAGATAAATAATAATAATTTTTAAAAAAAAAACCTTGGGGCCGGAGTGAGAGGGAGAAGGGAAAGGGAAAAATAATAATTTTATGATGAACGATCACCACAACATGAGGAACTGTTCATTAACAGTGGTTGAACCAAACACAAAACCTAAAGTTTGAAGAAGGAAAAAGAAAACGGACCAGTAAAGGGTCTAGAGAAGCAAGGGTCAGAGAACTAACTGTGAAGTGTGCTGTGAAATTCAAGCAAGAATAACCTAGCTCATAGTACCTTATACAACTAGGAAACCAATTAGGCTACATAACAAGGAGTTTAGTAGCCTATATTTCAGGCATGGTATATCAGGAGTCCAATTTCAAGTCTAACTTGCCTCAGCTTGTCTAGAATACTACTGGCTTCTTCTTTGATCTAGACCAGTGGTTCTCAACCTTCCTAATGCTGTGACCCTTTAATACAGTTCCTCGAATTGTGGTGACCACAAACATAAAATTATTTTGTTGCTACTTCATAACTATAATTTTGCTAGTATTAATTGTGATGTAAATATCTGACATTCAGAATATTTGATATGTGACTCACATGGGGTGATGACCTGCAAGTTGAGAACCACTGATCTGGAAGCAAACTCTCTTTAGAGATTCTTAAAGCAGTCATTCGATGTCCTATTAGTTTAGACAAATTATTCTTGCCTGCGACTGAAGGTTCAAGTGTCGGTCATAGTAACCATGACAAAAAAAAAAAAAAAAAAAAAAAAAAAAAAAAAAGAAGCAGAAGCCAGAGACATTAGAGAAGCTGAAAGGGAAGTGAGCACACATCCTTTCCACATCGTATAATTGAATTATTCTTAATTTAACACATTTGATGATTGCTCATGATTAATTAGCCTTATGCAGTGAGCCATGTTATATAATAGCTCAGAATTCTAGCTGGTCATTCAATGGAAAGAAATCAAGAAACAGGATTATAATGAAAATGGAACAAGGAAAAAAAGAGGGAAAACTGAGCAGTAAGGAAAAACAAAACTGACATGTTCTCGGATGGGATTAACAGCACACTGCCCTACTCAGCAAAGAAAAAAAGAACATTAAGACAGTTTATCCAGAGAACTCACATGCTAAAGATCCAGACTTAAGAGCAACTGTCCCTTGTGACTTAATGGTAAATCTAAAGAACCCCAGTGTCTTGTTTTATTTGGTGTTGCCAAGGCAGCCCCATAGCTTTGAAAATTTTGGCAAAGCAATCCTTGGACAACAAAGAAGCCATCTCTCAGAGGCCTTGCTTGGCCATTACCCATGATGTTGATCAGGTCCTTGATGCTATTCTCAGAACAAATTTTCCAACAGATGCTAAGTTAATGAAAACACACTGAGAATTGCAAGAGAATTTCTTTCCCATCTGTTTACACCTGCGTTCAATTGAGAGCACCAGATCATTGCCTAGGCAATATACGACAGAGGCCAAGGGCTACTCCACCCACATTTTATAAAGTGCTGATGGTGCCAGTTTTAACATTACAGCTATAAATAACAAGACTGCAGCAGGGTCCTGAGAAGTGATCTCACCCACCAACATACATCTGATGCATAAAGAAGTTCAATGTGTTGTAACGGATGTCCCTGAGCTCACTAATATTCATGTGGCCCAGCTGCATTGCCTTAGGGTTCCTCTGTACATCTTCCCCTCCCTTATCCATCTGGGAATTTCAGAAACTGTTTCCCAGGGATTCAAATATAAGTGCTATATACTAGGAAACTTGGTAAGAAGTGAAAGTCCCATCCACCACTACATAGTCAATTGATTCCATTTTTGTGTTATTCTATGAAAAGTTTCCTAATGAGGTGCTATAGTTTAGATTTCATGTATTCCCAAAAGGCTCATATGTTGAAGGCTGTTCTCAGAACCTTTAGGAGATGTGGCCTAGTGGGAGGAAATAAGGTTACTAAGGACATACTTCTGAAAAAGATACTGAGACACTGACCCTTTGTTGGCCTTTTTTTCCTTCCTGGCTACCATGAGGTGAGCAGTTTTGCCCTATGATATAGTCCTTTCCTGCAAAGACAAAAGGCCCAAGTGGCAATGGATTGCAATATTCAAAAATGTGTACCTGAACAAATCATTTCTTTTATATTTCTGTCAGGTAATTGTCATAGTGGGGAAAAAAAAGCTAGCTAAAACACAAAACATATCTGGAGATGTTAACCAGAACATATCGTAGCTACCTCTGACCTTCAAAACATTGATCAAAGCCCTAGCATGGCTAATGAGGACTTCAGAATCTCCTTACCCCTCCAGCATCACCCCCACCCTTCACTGACTCTCACAAAGCTCACTTCTCACTCTCCTCGGATTTCTTGACAGAGAAGGTCCAGGTCCCTCAGTCTAGAATCCACTCTACTTCACACCCCCTCTTCACCTAGGTTGATTTTCTTTTCTTATATCTACTTATTTAAAGCAGGGGTGGAGGTCAAGTTTGTGCCTCAGGGCAAATGTGGAGGTCAGAGGACAACCTGTGAGAGTTGGCTTTCTCTTCCAGCATGTGTATCCCAGTGAGCAAGCACAGTCATCCGGCTTGGTGGCAAGCTCCATTTCCTGTACAGTCATCTTACTGGTACTCACCTAGTTCATTCTTAAACCTCAACTACTCGATGCAAACATCACTTCCTGCTAAAGCCTTCCCTTCCTTTCTGCATTATGTTAGGAGCTTCTATGATACACGTTCCTGCTGCCTGAGCAGCATCCACCCTACTGTGTAATTCTTTAACTTATGTTATTCTGGAACACTCGAAGTGTTCTGAGTACACAAACATGCTTGTTTGGTTCATGATCCTCAACACCCATCCCAGTGCCGAGCATGGGGTGACTCAGTGTCTTACTAAGATTGCTGCCTGGGGAGTTGTCTGGTATTATCTCTTCTTGAGCTAAAGTGGGGTGATTCAAACTCCTAGCCTATTAATAACTCAACAGGTTTTGCTTCTGCTAATTAAATTCTATGCTCTTTCTTCACCTTTTAAGTCAAGCACCTTTAAAAAGATTTTTTTTTTTTTTTTGGTTTTGGTTTTTCAAGACAAGGTTTTTCTGTGTAGCTCCTTGGCTGTCCCAGACCTTTCTATGTAGACCAAGTTGGCCTCAAACTCAGAGATCTATCTGCCTCTGCCTCCCATGTTCTGAGATTTTAAAGGTGTGTGATGTTATGCTCAGTTTAAAACTTTTTACTAAGATGTAATACATATATCACGCGGTGGCCTATTTTAAGCACACAATTCAATTTTCTTTAGTATATTCACGGTTATCCATTCACCACCCCATTCAATTTTAAAATATTTCTATCACCTCCAAAGGAAATTCTAAGCCCATTGGCAGTCATTCCTCAATTTTCCCATAAGCAGTCACCTATAATGTCTAGGTTTATGTTAACTTGACACAAGCTAGTCATCAAAGAGGGCGCCTCAACTGAGGAAGTACCTCTGTGAGATCAGACTGTAGGCAAACCTGTGGGGCATTTTCTTAATGATTGATAGAGGAGGGCCCAACCATTATGGGTGGGGCCACCCTTAGGTTGGTGGTTCTGGGTTCTACAAGAAAACAGGCTGAGCAAGCCAGTAAGCAGCGCCCCTCCATGGCCTCTCCATCAGCTCCTGCCTCCAGGTTCCTGCCCTGTTAGTTCCTGTCCTAAGTTCCTTCAGTGATGGGCTACAATGTGGAGCCAAATAAACTCTTTCCACCCCAACTTGCTTCTGGTCACAGTGTTTCATCACAGCAATAGTAACTCTGACTAGGCTATCCAGATTGTTTTAGATATTCAGAGTCTCTTGAATGTCCATGTAAACATAGGGGTCAGTTTATCTATTTCCACTAACAAGTTGGCTGCTATTTTGCTAGAGATTACTGAATCTGTAGCAATTTGGGACTCATTCCCATCTTAAAAATACTAATTCTTCTTGCCCATGAACATGGGGTGGCTTTCCATTTATCTAGGCCTTTTTAAGTTTCTTTCGACAATATTTGGTAATTTTCAGAGCATACATTTTTTATACCTATGTTAAATTCATTTCTTGTAAATACATTATTATTCTCAGCGTTGTTATAAATGGAATTCTTTATTTAACGTCATTATTGTACTGTTCATTCATATGTAAAGGAAAAAAATTGTGCATTAATTTTGTACCGTATAATCATGCTGTTCAAACATCTTAGGGATATCACAACCTGTAACCTGAAGTATAAGTTCTGTTTCATCCAATTAATCATTATACGGTCAATCAATGTTCCTCTTTGTGTAAAGGTCTTACATAACATTTGTTTGTTTGTTTGTTTGTTTGTTTGTTTGTTTGTTTCTACAGTGCTACTAATGGAACCTGTGACCTCAATCCAGCTAGGTAAGTGCTATACTACTGAACTGTATGCCTAACCATCTAAACTGATGTATTTAAAGAGCAAGTAGACTGAATAAAAAATACATTAACCATCCTTTAGTTGAACAAGAATGTTGAAAACATTGCCCTGTTCTCTTTGGGCTAAATCTAGCTGTAGAGAAGAGTTAAAGTAACCATTTGCCTGTTTCCCCCTTTTGTGGTTGCTTTGTAGTTTTCCACCGAGATTCTTGATTGAAATTCAATTACTTGCTAGTTTCATAGCTTCCTCCTAGAATGTAGTAGTGCCCCTTATATCCATAGCAGTTATAAATCTTAGCAAATGTAAGGGTAACTATACTTTGAATCTTGTGTGCGCATTGCAGTTTGCTAGTTGACCCAATAATGTTCCTTAAAGGATTTCCCCTGTAATGCAGTCTTTTAGATGCTCATGGTTGGCATGAAGTTGTCATGTTCTTTAATCTCTTTTAATGTAAATCATTTCTTCAGTATCTGTCCCTATGACATTGATATTTTAAAAGAATTCGTCCCATTGCCTTTAAATTAAAAGTTTCTTAGCTTCTATTTCTATATTTCCAATCAGAATACAAAGTGTTCTGTCCTTCTCCAGGTTCTATAAATATCTGACACCCATTTGACTCTCATTAAGATGATTCTGATCCACTAATTGAGATGTTACCCAACTGTATTTAGTAATTAATATCCTACATTTTTTCTCACCTTTCTTTCTCTTTACTTTTAACTGTATAACCTCAAGATTTTGCTGTTATTAATTTGATAATGTATTTTTAGTCCATTCTATTTCAAGTGATTTTGTCCAATCTCTAACAGATTTATGCTAGTTCTCAATTTGTTTTCTTGACTCTGATATGGCACACTTTATTCACATGCATTATTACACAATACTTTTATTGTCTTTTATTTATTTTTTAATTTTTGTATATATTTTGATCATACTCCTTTCCCTCCCCCAACTCCTCCCAGAATCTTCCCTCCCCACCTAACTAACTTCATAGTCTTTCTCTCTTTGTTTGTTGGTTTTTTGTTTTGTTTTTCCGGACAGGGTTTCTCTGTGTAGCCCTGGCTGTCCTGGAACTCACTCTGTAGACCAGGCTGGCCTCCAACTCAGAAATCCGCCTACCTCTGCCTCCCAAGTGTGCCACCACTGCCCGGCATATTTTTTCTCTCTTGAGAAAAAGAAAACAAAACAAAAAAGTACACATAAAAACTAAAAAAAAAGAAAGAAAGAGGAAAAGAGAAAAAAGAAAAAGTCCATTTGTGTTGCATTAGACAATTGCTCCTGAGCAGGAGCCCTGCCCTGGCAGTGGCTGATACACCCAGTGGACACTCCATTGAAGAAAACTGATATTCCCTCTCCCAGCAGCTCTCTTTACCTGCTATTTAACTGTGTAACATCAAGCCTTTTCTCTGTCATTAATTTGATACTACCCTTCTTATTTTATTGTTGTTTGTTTGTTTTGTGCATTCTGTGGATAAACTCTTGATCCCCTTCTAAGTTACCTAACCTTCTCTTACAGCTCAGACACACATGCAAACAAAACAAAATTAGGCACAGAAAATAAAAGGAATGATTAAAAATATATATTTGATATGTGTATATGTCACTAATGCATAAAGTACTCCCACTATGTCCAAGTTCAAGCTGCCAATGTGATGTTTACTACTAAATGTGGAATTGACACATCTGTCATGTAAGGTCATTATGTGGCACTCTGACCATATGCTTATAGTGGGTATGAAGAACTTCAAAAGCATAGATATCAAAATGAGGTTAAAAATTCAAAAGTAGAGTTTCTGAGAATTCACTACTTTTGTTTTAAATGTAACTTATTTCTAATAATTGCTGTACATATCAACTGGTCTGGAAGGTCTAGTGATTTCTTTTGTTTTGCTATTTTTTAAGACAGACTCTCACCACATATGCCAGGTTGGCCTTGAACTTGCAGTGCTTCTCTTGCCTCTGCCTCCTGAGTTCCGAAAATATAAGCACGCATCACCATGTACTGCCTAATTACTGTTCATGTAAGCCAGTGTGAGCCTGTTCCAGAACACCACTGAGCCTAGAGTAAGAGCCCAAATCATCCATTTCTTCCTGCAACCACCATTATTTGTAGTTTTAAATTATATTTACTGATTTATTTGAGTGCAGTGAGGTGTGTGCATGTCTTAGTGCACATGTAGAGGTTAGTGAATGATTTGCAGGAGTTCTCTCCTTCTACCTAGTGGGTTCCAAGGATCAAAGTTCATCAGACTTGAGGGCAAACATATTTATCCACTGAGCCATCTCATCAACCCTCATTTTGTAGTTTTTAGCACAGGGTTATACTTATTCATTTCTATGGTCTTCTATTGATAATTTTTTTTGACCATTCTTCTAAATTTCCCCTTTTTTTGTATTAAGGGAAAGAAATGCTATGCTTAATTTCTCCCTTCCATTTCTTTCTCTCTTTTTTTGAAATTATATTATTTTAAGAATTTCACACTTGAGTATTTATATCATTTTAACCGTTTCTTCCCCAACTTCTCCTACGTCTCCCCAATTCCCTCTCAGATGATTGGCGTCTTTTTATTTGTTATTCACACACACACACACACACACACACACACAGAGAGAGAGAGAGAGAGAGACAGAGACAGAGAGACAGAGAGGGGGAGAGGGAGAGAAAGAGACAGAGAGAGACAGAGACAGAGAGGAGGGAGAGGGAGCAGGAGAGAGAGAGACAGAAAGAGAGACAAGGACAGAGACAGAGAAATAGAGACAGACACAGAAGGGGAGGGGGAGAGGGAGAGAGAGAGAGAGAGAGAGAGAGAGAAAAAGAGAGAGAGAGAGAGAAAGAGAGAGAGAGAGAGAGACCCTGCTGAGTACATTTGGCATTGTTCATATGTATGTGTTTAGGGCTCACCATTTGGAATTGGATAACATATGGGGATTGGGGACTCATCCCTAAAGAAGACTGATTTTTTTTTTCTCAACAGCGTGACCTTGTAACATTTCTCCCATCTGCATCTGGATGCCAACTTGTGTTGTAATTATGCAAGTCTTGTTTACACGGCTACCATATTATTGAGATTTTTGCGGATGCAGCTTCCTTGTCAGATATAGACGCTAGTATCTCACAGCAGACTTCTCGATCCTCTGGCTCTTACACTCTTTCTGCTCCTCTTCCTCAAAGTTCCCTAAACCTTAGGTGTAGGGTTGTGCTGTAGATTATATCAGTTGGGGCTGGGTACTACATGGTCAGTTGTTTACTGAATTTTAATCAGTTGTGGCTTTTGATAATGATCTTTGCCTGCTACAAAAAGAAGCTTCTTTGCATAATGAGTGAGGGCTACATTTATCTGTTGCTCTGGGGATAAGTTTTAAGAATGCAATTAGAAATTCTAATGTTTTAGGAAAGTGGTAGTGTGGCGGTAAGTTTTCCTCTAATGTCCGTGTCTATCCAGTCATTGGCAACTAGCTAGGTTTACAGTACTAGGCATAAGTTCCCTCTGATTGAGTGGGCCTAAGTCCAATTAAACATCTGTTGGTTGTCCCCAAGTAGGAAGCATGAACCATCAGGTATATCTTACCATGGTGGTCATTGCTGGGGTCTTACAGCTGGGTTTTACAGCTCAGTGGGACTATTGATTGCCTAGCACCTCAGATGCTGTAGGAGTGAGGAGGCCTCCAGGTCAGTTGCAGCTAAATTCCTCCAGGTCCTGAACCTATAAAGTATCATTCTAAGTGAGGTAACCCTGATCCAGAAAGACAAATGCTGCATATTCTCCCTGATTTGTGGATCCTAGCTCTAAATTTTTAGATCTCCATATATAACTTGGAGTAACCACAGAAACCAGAGAAATAAACAGGGACCATATGGGAGAAGGAGCTCTAGAGACAGTGACAGTGAGACACTGGTGTTATGAGGGGGGAATGGGAAAAACAGAGGGAGAGATTTTAACTGTAGAGGGGAGGGGCAATGCAGAGGAGGAAAGAGGGAGGAGGGATAAGGAACACTAAGGATGGTTGAAAAACACAGGAAAATATTTTATATAATATATATACATATATATGTGTATATATACATACATACATATGTATGTATATATATAGTGTGTAGTGTGTGTGTGTGTGTGTGTGTGTGTGTGTGTCACAGGATCCAGGTTTGGTTTCCAGCACCCACAAGGCAGCTCAGAGTCACCTGTAACTCCAGTTCTAGGAGATCTGACACACTTTTCTGGTGCACATACATACATACAAATAAAATAAACATACTCTTAAAATAATAAAGTTTTAAAGAAATATTTAGATTAAAAACCATAAAATATATATAAATCTCTGTGCGTCTGTCTGTTTCTGTGTGTGCGTGCACGGAGCGTGTGGGTGCATGTGTGTAAGCATGTCTGTGTGTGTGTGGGTGAGGTGTGGTGGCACAAACCTTTAATCCCAGCACTAGGGAGGCAGAGGCAGGTGGGTTTATGAGTTTGAGGCCAGCCTGCTCTACATGAGTTCTGGGACAGCCAGGGCTATGTAGAAAGACCTGTCTCAAAACCAAACAACAACAAAAGCAAACGGCATCACTTGGGGTGACAATGCTCGCTCCAAGATCCATAGCCTCTGTTTCAAGAGATATAATGAAAGAATGAAAACCCATGAGAAGCCTCTCCTTGAGTCATTGGTCAGGGAAGTCCAACAGACTCCCAAAACAATATAGGTTATTGCCCTTGGTTTCCTCCCAGAACTTGAAGGTAGGTATCTTATTACCGAAGGTATCAAGCACAATACACTCTTCCACTTCTATCTCAAGACTGTATCCTTTTACTCATCAAAGTTGCTTTGCATCTTAGATTTTATGTACAAAGGCACTGTCATCTATCTAGAACAATAAAGCCATCTTCCTCCAAGTATAACACTAACCCAAGCTGGAAAAAGCAAAAGCTAAGCACTCCAGCTGAGGAAAGGTAACAAAGAAACAGTTGCAAAAGTACATAAAGACCTCCAATAGCTTGTATTCAAGCCTAGTGACAGAGATGCAGCATCCTAAAGAAAGAGTGATGTCTCAACATGGGCCTCTTGTATATTATTTTGAGAGAAGTTTGAGGAGGGCGTGGTAGTAAAGTGCTTGCCTGAAATGAGGCCCCGAGTTCAATTTCTAGCACCAGTAAATAAACACTTGGGGGCTGGGAAGAAGACTCAGTTGATAAAATACTAGTCACAGGAACCTAAGTAACTGAGATTGGATCTCCAGTACCTACATACAAGCCAGGCAGGGCAGCATGTGTTTGTAGTGGCAGTGCTAGAGAGACAGAAGTCAAATAGATCCATAGAGCACACTTGGGCTTGCTGAATTCATGAGTACTGATTTCAGTGACAAACTTTGTTTCAAGAAATATAATGAAAGAACAGTTGAGAAAAACACCTAACTTGACTTCTGGTCTTTATATGCACAAGCACACATGAGCAAACATGCCTATAAGCACATATACACACATCCACATGCATACATGCAAATACCACACATGCACACACACACACACATACATGAATGAATGAACACATACATACGTACATAATAAAAACTTGGAAAAGTGAAGTTTGGTGAAATTTACCTCCATGTGCCCAAGAGAATGTGCCCCGATTAGATTACAGCATTTATTGCATACACATCTATATGTATGCTTTTATGGGAACAATTCTATTTGGGGAAGTTGTTTTTAAAAGATTACTTACTAAATGATTGATTGCTGAACCAAATCATACATTCTAGTCAATATTTCCAATAATGTAATTGTTCAAAGCCCTGTCTGGACATTAAAAGTCACCTAGGGAGCTTTTAAAACCACCAATGCCAGGACCCCACTCCAAAAACTTCTGATGGAATTGCCTGGGGTGGGGTTGGACTATTAGGAACTTTGAAAGACTCCCAGGTGATTCTAATTGGCAGCCAAGGTTGCGAATCCCTGTCATAATGTAACAGTTCACATTTTATTGATGCTCAGGAGAATCTGCTAAAGTAAATATATTAGCCCCTGAAGAGAGGGAAAATAGGAAAATCTGTAAAATCCTGGAAATGTCTGAAGAAAAACAAGATCATAATCATATCACTTTTTGTTTGCTGAGCCTCTGAATGTTCTCCAATTAACGATGAAAAAAGTATTAATGACTTATGGAGCAGCAGCAGGATATTAAATGTAATCATAGCTTAAAGGTGAGTACTGAGGCAGGCTGTGGGGATGCTAGCATGTCCAGATATGTGTCAGGAAGCGTGAGCCTTGTAGGACAGAATCCCACGAGTGTATCTCAGTTAACACTAGAGTCCAAATATATTCTTTCTGAGCTGTTTCTCAGGAACAAAAATTAAAATCATAAATAAAATTGTGAGGGCGAGATCTAAAAAAAAATAATTAAACAAATAACCTTTACTGATGTGCTTGATTATAAAATGAACTCAGACTCGTTCGGGGCTGTGATCACCTACTCACTGAAGCAGGAGACCTGAAGATCTCGTCTGCTTTTTAAAATTAGATTTAGCTGTTAACTATTCAAAATAAGATAATCATATTAATCAGGACTCCTTGAGTTGTAAACAAGTCCAATTAAACTAAAATTAAGAGGAAAAGAAATTTATTTTGTCACATCAACTGAAAAGTTCAGGGAAACACATAGGGCAAGGCTAAATCTAGAAAGAGACTTGGAGAGGTTGGGCCAGTGGAAGAGTGCCTACCTAGCGAGTGCTAAGGTCCTGAGGTCAGTACCCAGTACCACACATAAGAAAAGGCCTTTTATTTTCCATTTGACTTCTGTTTTCCCTGTTAGTAATCTCCATTCTCTGACCAGTTATCTCACCTGTGCTAGCAAGATGGCTGGAAGTAGTGTTAGGCTTTCACACAACTACTACCATAGTCAAACATCATGCCATCTCCAGATTTCCCACAAAACTCTTAGACTTATCAGCCAGCTAGGCAGGGCCTTGGGCACATGCTCATCCTGAAGCAACCCCAACAGCCACTAGAATGCAATTCTCTTCTTTATGGTCACACTTGTAACATGCCCACCCCTGCAACAGGATCGGTGTGACATGTGCCTCCATGACTGAGGCTGGTCAGGATGACAGGTCTTCCCAAGAGAGGCTACCATCACAAGATTTGTGAGCAGAGGGGCAAAGCAAAAGAGAATTTTGCTCCAATTTAGAGAGAAATATTTCCTACTTCTCTGCCACTCTTTCTTCTAATATCCCATTTAGTTGTAAGATGGCAATTTATATGACATCTTAGAAAGCATCCTTTCAAACATCTATTTTCCATTGGTACTGTGAATAAACACCGTCTGATATTCAAACAGTAAGTGCTGACGGGCATGGCCATTAGTAAATTGTGGCATATTACGTTATTTGTGTAAACTAGAGATATAGAGTATCTGGTATCAGAAATGAATTTTTTTTTAAGAATAGAATAAGGAGAATATAGCTTGGTGACAGAGCCCTCACTTAGCATGCATGAGGCCCTGGGTCAAATTCCACTGCTATGGGAAAAGAAAGGAAAGGAAGACAAAATTAAGGAATAGATTACGGTCTGAAGAGATAGCTCAGTGGTTAAGAGCACTGACTGTTCTTTCACAGTACCTGGGTTTGATTCCTAGCATCCATACCGTGGCTCAAAGCTATCTGTAACTCCAGTTCCAGAGGAGCTGGTGCTCTCTTCTGGCCTACGTGGACACTAGGACATGCTGTGTGCACAGATTTCCATAAAAGCAGGAAAAAAACCCACACACATAAAATAAAACAGTAATTTTTAAAAATTGATGAATAAAAAATGACCAAAAACACTGCCTAATACTCTTTGGCAGAAGTCAAAAGGCCTATATCCAAGTTTCTATTAAACACAATATATTTGATATAGTTTGAGATGATTTTCAAGCTGCCAGCTTGAAAGATAAAAAATATATACTACTTCAGAAACACCATCAGCTTTCATGGTTCTGAGGTGAGAAGTTAGAAGCAAATTAGTGACCGATGTTGAAAGAGTTCATAGTTTGTATTTTGTTGGTCTCCGTTGTCATGGCAATCCACAAGCTCTGCATAAACCGCCTGAAGCCAGCAGAGATGTAATGGAATACATTCCTCCGAGTGACTCAAAGTCTTCTTGAAAAGGAAGCAATCACACTGTTATGGAAATAAATTATAGACTCCTATGAACGGCTCAGAATTGAAATAAAAGCAACTTTTTTGGAATCCACTCCCTCCCTCTTCCCACGTACTTTTAGTGATAAGGGACTACCAGCCACATCTTTAAGAAGGGGCGTGGTCGCGTATGGCCTGCCTACCTACCTCACAAGGTTTGAGTGAAGAGCCAATGAGAACGTGCGTGGAGGAACTGTGAAAAACACAACGGGCTGCACTAATATGACTAATGCTACTAGTTACCATTCCTTAATGTGCAGAAATGGAAGTTCCAGGACGGAGTTTTAAGTTATTCCTGAGCCATTAGAGATGACTTCCTATGACACACCTGCTAATATTTTGCTGTCTAAAAACCCCAAGTGATGAAAGCGAAGCTGCTCCACCGGAGTATCCAGGGAAGGACCAGAAAGTTTATGCCAATAGAATAGCATGTGACACAGATAGCTGTTTACATCCCAGCTCTACTGCTTCTGAGGTATGGAAACCTGAACATATTACTAAGTCTGCATTTCATATCCTCATTTACAAGGCTGGTAAAGGGGGTAATGGTCCCTATCTACCCACCATAGAGTTGTGAGGAGAAGCTAAACAGATCCTAGCAGTTTCTTGCTCATAGTTAAGAGGTAAGTGTTAAATTACCTTATTCTTTGGGAAGTACTAATGTTGGAATTATTCCTGCCATAATTAATTCCTTTTCTCATCTTGATTTCAAACATCAATTTAATACTTTCTGCTATCTTAATCCTTAGCCCTTGTCACCATCTCTCTGGTAAATATAACCCATTTACTGTATAACCCTCAGATACTAGATTCCACAACAAAGGCATTTTTAACTCCATGTTATCTGGTAGCTGGAATATCTAATGTACCTGGAATATGATGAACCCAGTGAACTTCCATAGTCTTATGGAGCCTCACCAGCTCGGCATTGAGTATGTATGATCTTTAAGTGTCCGTGGGAGAGCCCATTTTGGAAAGCCAGATACCTGGGGTCAGCGTTGATGGCCATCCACTGCCCAGCACCTTCACCTGGCAGGCAGCTGGACTTGGCTGGTCCACAAAAGCCAAATTGCACAACTTTGGCAGCAAATTTTGTTCACTATTTATCCATCACTTGGACAACCTGGGTAGATTCCTGCAATTTGAGCCTATCTGGGCTCTTCGTTTTAGCCCAAGCAGACCAAGTCCGGCTTCTGGGAACATTCCTTTGGAGAGCAGCAGAAATGTCGTCAGATTGTCTATTGCTCTTTCCAACTCCTAGACTCGTAAGGCCCATGAACCAATTCTCCTAATAGATTCAGAAAACCAGGATTTGAAACTTCAAATTTTCGTAGGATCAGTTTTTTCCAAGCAATGCTGTCTCCCCTTGGGATGCTTAATTTGGAAACATTGGCATTTCTTTCTACCTGGCCACATGTGTTCTCTCCATCTTGGACATTGACCTTAAGTAGTTTTTCTATATCTGACTTTCCAGAGATTCCATGTACTCTTTTCCAGCATCTTCATTAGTTTTAATACTAGGCTTTTTTTTTTCCATAAAGGGATTTCAGAGCTTTCATTGTTCGTTGATTCCTTCTGAACCTACCTCTCCCACACAGACTAAACTTAACAAAAGAGAGTTTTACAAGCACATCTTGTGCCTTATGACAGACATGATAATTAATACAATCTCTTGGCCTCCTCTTTCACCCGTAAAGCTTAATAGTTGGGGGTAGGGTACAGTAGTCAATTCCCAGAACAGATTTTTTCCTTCTTACTCAAAGACACCTTGGGAACCTCAGGTTCAAGCCAGAACTATTTTGGGTAAAAAGGAGACAGGATATTTGATACCTTTGTGTCTGGTAAAATTCTTCCCAAACAGCACCAGATCTCCAAGCTTTGCAGTTGCTAATGGTTCAGATGCTAATTCTAACTATTGTCTCACTCAAACTCTAAATCCAAAGAAGACCATTTTCTTTTGGGCTAGGCATCTATTTAGTTGAAGCCCTGAAGGTCTGAAGGGAAAATTCTTTTGATTAGAGAGGCATTAAAAAAAACAGAAGCCATGTGCTCCAAAATTATTTTATTTCCACCCGACCAAGTGGCCTGGTTTCTATTTTGGAAAACACCTATTATGCACTGCAATAAACTCACCATTTTCAAAACACAACAAGCTCCAAGACAGTGATGTGTGCTGAGTGATTTCCAGGGGTATCAGGAAACCAGGGGATACCTAACTTAATTGGAGTGTGGTTTTCAAATTGCAAAGTTATGGACATTATTTCACACCAATTTCCTCACTAACCGAGCTGTAATTGCATGGAGAGAAAAGTTCCTCAATTTCAGTGCTGCTAGCATTTAAGTCAGATAATGCTTTGCTTAGGGCTGAAAGAGGAGCTCTCCTATACAGTATTTTAGCAGCATCCATGATCCCTATACACTAGATGCCAATAGAAATTTCATTCCACTAATGACAGCCAAAAAAATGTCTCCAGATATTGCCAAATATCCCCAGAGAGACACAACCACCCCTAGTTGAGACTCACTGGTGTCTTTCCTTTGCTTGATTTTGTAAACTATAAAAATCTCAGAGGCCAATGAAAACTGA
Organism: Arvicanthis niloticus; assembly: GCF_011762505.2. Classification (NCBI taxonomy): domain Eukaryota; kingdom Metazoa; phylum Chordata; class Mammalia; order Rodentia; family Muridae; genus Arvicanthis; species Arvicanthis niloticus. The sequence continues at coordinate 28,980,609 of NC_047679.1, forward strand.
GCACAGTGAGCCATGGAGTGGACTATTTGAACATTATTATCATAAAGCCCTTCACTTTCCTAACTTGAGATTTTTTTAAAAAGACAATTAAGTTTCCAAATATAGTTGTAGTATATAAACACTGGTCCTTAGCAGCTCTTAGCTCTCTGTTCTCTGCAAAAAATTTACAGGAGGTTTCCCAAGAGTTTGTAGGGCCCCTGTCTGGCCTGGTTCATTGAGGGCCAGGATAAAACTACTCATTAGCAAAGTGACTAATCCAACAGCCTATTAGCTGAAATAGTCAGGGAGGGGAACCGGAGTGCCATATTTCCTGTGCACTGTTTTCCCTCCTAAAGCAGAATGCAGCTGTCTTAGTAACCACACCCAGGTTGGTTTTGATACATTGACAACCTTGGTCTTTACTATCCAGTACCTAAATGAGATCAATCAACCATTCTCACTGAACAACCACCATCAGGATCCCAGCCAGAGACAAATGGCACCCGCAATCTGTGCAGTTTGAGAAAACCTTAATAAAGGAGTGATTTATAGAGTCTTATCAGAATTTAGAGTAAAGAGAACATGACCCACACAGCTACATATATCGAGAACCTGGTGCAACCCTAAGCAATGCTGACAGTGTAAAAACAAAACAAAACAAAACACCAGAAGGGAAGCTGCCATCTCCAAGGGGCTGTTTTTATACCATACCATCAAGCCACACACAGCAAGCCATACTAAACTAGTATACATGGGGGCTTGCTGAGGAATAAATACCTCATAAACATGCCCAAAGGTTTCTCTCCTAGTTGAGTCTTGATCCTCTCCAAGTGACAATATTATCAATTGCATGAAGCATTATTTGGCTCTTTTCTCATAATCGAAGAGTCATTGTTCCCATTAGTAGCTTTGCAAAACCATGTAAGCCATAAGAGTAGGAATTCCACTTTGAACACCCATCTAAACTTGGAAAGCATCTTCCAAAGCATCCCACAATTTAGAAATATCAGTTACAGTATGGGTTCTAGTTGGTGGGAGGTGGTGTGAACAGAACAGTATGGTCAGGAAAGCCCTCACCAAAGAGGGTTCAAATGTTTGAGCAAATGTCATTGGGTTGAGAAACAAGTTGTGAAAGTATGTAAAGAATATTTTTGGTGGAGAAGTGAATCTGCACAGCAGACCTGAGGTGGGAAGAACCTTGATGTGCTCAAAAATAGCAAGAAACACCAGTGTGGTCATGTAATCCCAGAATTTGGGAGGTAGAGGCAGGAGTCCCAAGGCCATCCTAGGCTATAATAGTGAGGCTGTACCCAGCCTAGACTACATAAAAATACTGCCTTAAGACAAATAACCAGCAAGAAGACCAATATGACTACAGTGAAATGTGCAATCAGAGGGAAAGTCTATTTTGTCTTGGGCTTTACAGACATGAGAAAGTATCGGAAATCATTCCAAGTAGGAGAAAAAGCTAGAAGAGGATTTTAGGTAGAGCAATATGATTTCACTTAATCAGCTCATTCTGGTGTTGTGTGGAGAATGGTTGACAAGGGACAAGACTGAAGCACACAAACAATAGAAATTTGCCTCAACAAAAAATTGATGATGGCTTTCTAGACGAGACATTTGAAACATACAGATAGGGAGATAGGGCTGTTTTTTTTTCTTTCTTTCTTTCTTTCCTTTTAGTATCTTTTTATTATTAAAAATATTTTTCATATAGTATAGTCTGATCATAGTTCCCCTCCCCCATCTCCTTTCAGCTTCTCCCCCTCCTCATCCATCTAACTTCACACCTTCTTCTTCCTTTGCTCTCATTTTCACTCTCACTCTCTTGCTATCTTGCTTTAGAAGACAAAGAAAAAACAAAAACAACAAAAAAGCACAAGAAACACACACACCCCACCAAAAAAACAAAAACAAAATCAGAATCGATAACCTACAGGCAAAGGACCAGTAAAGAAAAACAAAAGCCCAAACGAAGCAATATGAGACAAAAAAAAAAAAAAACCCTTGTCAAATGCTTTTTCCTGCATTCATGGACATGACTATTGTTTTAGCACTGTCATGGTGCAACATTGCATTTATTAATTTGCATATATTGAAATATTGTTGCATCACAGGAATAAACCTCAATTTATCATAATACACAGTCTTTCATTGTGTTGTTTAAATCTTGCTTCTAATATCTTATTGAGGATTCTTGTATCTGTGGCCTGTCAGGAATATTGACCTTTAATTCTCTATTCTCACAGTGTCCTTGCCTAGCTTTGTTTTCAATGTAATAATGTTAGTCTCATAAAATAAATTTAAAAGTGTTCCCTCAAAACTACTTGAGAAATCTGAACACATTTGTGCTGGTTTTTCTTTAAGTAGTTGGTAGGTTTTGCTACTGAAGCCATCTGTTCTTGAGCTTTTCTTCATTGGGGAGTTCTTGATCATTGATTCAATCCCCAATAGCCATTATTGAGCTATTCAGAGTTTCCATTATTCCATGCTTCAGTCTATACATGTTACATGTTTCTAGGAATGTATCGGTTCCTTTCAGACTATCTAATGTGTTGGTACCTAATCATACCAGTTGGGATGTCTCCTCTTTTACTTGTACCTTTAGCATCATTTTTCTTTTGTTCTCTTAGATGATGTTCTCTTGTCATTTTATCTTTTCAAAAAAGAGTTCCTGGGGATAGAGGGATGACTCAGTGGTCAAGAATATTAGCTGCTCTTGCAGAGAACCGCAGTCTAGTTCTAAGAACCCACAATGGGTGGCTCACAACCATCTGTAACTTCAGTTCCAGGGAATCTGATGGCTGATGGCTTCTTCCCGTCTCCGCAGGCACTGTACTCATATGTGTACACACACACACATGCACACACACACATTTTTTTAAAAAATATTAATCTTTTAAAAACATTCTTCTGTTTTATTGATCATTTCTATTTCCTCTGTTAACTAATATTTTGGGCTTGGTTTGTTGTTCTTTTTCTTAGTTGTTTGAGGTACAAAATAAAATTGTTGAACTGAGATTTTTCTTTTTACATTTCAGGCATTTGTTGCCAGAAACTTTCTTTAAAGTACTTTTTACTAAGTCCCATAAGGTTTCTTATAATTTTATTTATTCTTTTCCCCTCCAACTCCTCCAGACTCTCCCTATATGTCCTCCTCCCAATTTCATATTCTTCTCACGAACTCACAGCAGCTCTTGTTACCTGTGCAAGATCTGCATAAGTTCGTCTAACCAATTATAATTCCAATATTGATGGAGGAGGAGTTCACAAGGCCCCACCTCTGAGGAGCTACTAGTAGATAATGGTGCTGGGGAATGGAGAGTCAGTTTTCTTCAGGGGTGTGACCTCCAGTAGGTTGCCCATACTTCATTACTTAACCCCAGTGCTCATATGGGCTGCACTAATTGAACTATTGGGTTATTTTAAAATTAAGTTTTGTTATATTTTTTCCTTGTCTTGTTTTGGATTTATCTCAAGATATTTTTATTCTAATTTTTATTTCTTCTTTTACTTGTTTGTTAGAGAACATATTGTTCAATTTTCAGATTTGTTAACTTTCAAATTTCTTCCTGTTACTGATTTCCCGTTACTGGTACCAATGTGGTCAGGAAAGTACTTGATATAATTTCAGTGCTCTTGAATCTATTAAAGGTTGTTTTGTGCCAGGCAGTGGTGGCAAATGTCTATAATCCCAGCATTCAGGGGCAGAGGCAGATGGATGTCTGTGAGTTTGAGGCCAGTCTGGTCTACAGAGTAAGTTACTGGACAGCCAGGGCTACACAGAGAAACCCTGTCTCAAAAAAATAAGGAAAAACAAATGAAAGAATATAAGACCTGTTTTGTGGGTCTTGGCTCAGTATAACTTATCCATTGTAGAGACGTTCCATGGGCTCATGAGAAAATATGCATTCTGCTTCTATTGGGTGGTATGTTCTATTAAGTCCTTTGGCCTGTAGTGTTGATGAATTCTACTGTTTCCTCATCAATTTCTTGTCTGGATCATCTACCCATTATTGAAAGTGAGATATTGAAGTCCCTTACTATTATTGCATTACTATCAATTTTAACCTGCATTTCAGTTAATATTCTCTTTATATATTTTTGATGTTCCAAGGTTGTATACATATGTATTTGCAGTTACCCTTTTATCGTTATATAATAATCTTTGTCTCTTGTGCCTTTTTAACTCAAAAGATTTTTTGCCCACTGTAGCTAATCCATTCCTCCTCTCCTTTGGTTATTAGTTGCATTGGAATTTTTCTATCCCTTGTCTTTTAGCTTATGTGTTTCCTTAAAGCAAAGAAAGGACACTGTAGGCAAGACATTGTTGGAGCTTGGTTTTGTTCTGTTGTTGTTTGTTTTGGGGCAGTGTTTCTGTTTGTTTTGTTTTTATTGTGCCTTGAAGTCTTGTGATGCTGTCTTAATATTTAAAGAAATCATGCGTGGATGTTGAGATTCCGTCAGAACTCTCTTGAAAACATGCCTACTTTACTCTTTGGAGGTAAAAGGGGTGAAAAATTATATACTTTGTCTCAATGCCACAAAGTAAGTACAAATCAGCCTCTGATTTATTTTCTCTGAGACAGTATCCTGAAGTATTCAAACTTAAGACTTTCACAACATAGGATCATTGTGTGTATGTGTGTGTGTGTGTGTGTGTGTGTGTGTATGTGTGTGTAAAACTATGTCATGATTGCAGATATGTACAAGATGCTAGCTGAGGCCAGGGAGCTAGAAAGGACATATGGTTGATCCCTTTTATCATTGAACCATGCTCCCTTAGAAATGAAGTGAGGCACAAGGCAGGTACAATGAAGCTTCTCTTCTTTTCCTTTTCAGTGTGTTTATTTTCATGGTTTATCCAGTGGAGTGCTGAAGTTTTCTACTAGACCTCTAACCTCCCACAACAACACTTATGTCTGTAGGCAATAGTATTTTGACTATTTGACTGATTTTGCAGTGTTTCAAGAGGTAGATGACGAAGACTATAAACTCCTATTCCCCAAGCTTGCTGATTTTATGCTTTCAAAATCTGAATTAATTTTAGTATCTACCCTTAATGTGTAGTAGTATACTTTTGTGTTTTAGTGGTCTCTTAAATTAATTTTTTAGTTTAGCATACAAACTGCTGGATTTCATTATCTTGTGTAAGTATGTGTCTGTGTGTGTGTATGTGTATGTGTGTGTGTGCGTGTGCGTGTGCGTGTGTGTGTGTAGACAATCTTTGGATGTCATTCTTCACCTTTCCACCTTATTTGAGACAGTCTTATCAATGATACATAGGCCAGACTAGCTAGCCCAAGAACTTCTGGAGAGTCTCCATCTCTGCCTCCCCACTCCTAGTAACACATGCCTTTTGCATAGGTTCTGGGGATCTGACGTCAAGTCATCAGACTTGAGCACTGTATGCTTTTACTTTGTGAGACTTCAATGTGGTGTTTTCGTACATGTGAACCATTATACTTTATTCCCTTTCATTCTTCTCCTCCACTGCCCTCTTCCATACCTGGTGCTTCTGGCTCATCCCCTTTTTTTCCCCCAGATAGATACTACTCTGCTTTCATGTCATATGTATTCCAAAACCCTTTCTTTTCCTCCTACCTACACCAACACATACATACATACATACATACATACATACATACATACATACAAACATACATACACACACACACATACACACACACACATACACACACATATATATATATGATCAAGTTCATGTCATCGAGTTTGGCAGGAGGTGACTTTACCCACTAAGCATTTTTTAATATCTATTTATTTTATGTATACGAGTACACTGTTGCTGTCTTCAGACACACCAGAAGAAGGCATCAGGTCCTAATACAGATGGTTGTGAGCCACCATGTGGTTGTTGGGAATTGAACTCAGGACCTCTGGAAAAACAGTCGGTGCTCTTAACTGCTGAGCCATCTCTCCAGCCCCACTCTAAGCATTTTTGCTAGCCCATGAAAAGCACCTTCTTTAAATCAAAGTTCTTCATCTTGCACATTTTTTTCATGTTCCCTCGTGACTAGATTGGGACCATGTATTCTCAGTGAGCACAGTACATAAGTGATGTGTCCTTAGGGCATCATGTTTGGAAGTCCATGAATTCATTTTACTTTTCACATGAACATTAGGTCGAAGCACCAGGCGAAGTGGTATGCTGCTAATTTTATGTCAACTTGCTATAAGATAGAGTCATTTGGAAAAGGAAGCCTCAATTGAGAAATGTTCCCACTTGCTTGGCCTATGAACAAGCATGTGGTACATTTTCTTAACTAATGATTGATTGGTTGGGGAGCACTCACTGTGGGCAGTGCCACTCCTGGGCTGGTGGTTCTAGGTGCTATAAGAAGGCTGACACACAGCCTTGAAAACCTACATACATATAATATGTACCAAACAGATTATATTAGGAATATATGTATATACATATATGCATGCATTAACAATTAGTCAAAAATGAGGCCATGAATTGAAGAAGAATGGGGAGGGGTATATGGTAGGGTTTGGAAAGAGGAAAGGGAAGGGAGAAATAATGCAGTTATATTGTAATCACCAAAATAAAGATTAACTGTGAAGCCAAATAAACAAATAAAGGCAAATAAACAAATCTGTAAAGGAAAAAGGAAGGAAGGAAGGAAGGAAGGAAGGAAGGAAGGAAGGAGCACCCTCCATGGCCTCTGTATTAGCTCCTGCCCCCAGGTTCCTGCCCTATTTGAATTCTTGCCTTGGTTTCCCTGAATATACTGTGACCCAGGATGTATAAGCCAAATAAAACCTTTCCTACACAAGCTGTTCTGGATCATGGCATTTTATCACAGCACTAGAAACCTAAACTAACACATGTGTTATCATATTTCTCCTCTTTTAACAGATTATCAGATTTTATGAAGACATTTGAAGACCATATACATATCTTGCTCCTAAAATGGTTCCAGATTAAAGGAGACTAAGAATCATGACAACTGGATGCAGTGTCTGACCCTAAACTGAATCTTGCACTAGAAGCAAAAAAGAAAAATTGCAAAGGACATGGTTAGAATGAAGACCCCCATACTCAGGAGACCCTTCCTCAAGTCTCAGGAAATCATGACCACCCAAAGATCACAAGAAACCATACCTGGATGCAATCAGCAGAGGCTTTATTAGGGAAGTTAGCCGGCGGTCAAACCACGAGCTCTCTAGCTCCAAAAGCAAGGTTTGGCCTTGAATGGCGGGCTAATGGGTCCTTTATAGCATGGGGTGGGGAAAGGAAGACATTTTCTCGCAGTTACACATGATTGGTTGCATTTTCGCGTGGTTACACACGATTGGTTGTTTTACAAATTTTGAACATAGCACTGGGAAGACCAAGGGAGGGAGAGGTAACCAAGAACAGTGGAACATTTTAGAGGAATCTAGCCCAAATGATCTAGAGTCATGTGAAAATCACTCTGCACACTCATTCTTCTCAAAAATGTGGTCTTACCAAGTCACTGTCCCCTATACAGTCATTACAAAACATTTCTCACTTCCTCCAGTCACAGCCCCACCTAGATGGCTTGTATTTTTTATGGTCAGGAATGTGTCTTCCTGCCTTGGGCCTCTTCCACCCGGAATGTGCCCCAGGGAAAGTGAAGGCCTGAAATCTTATTTTCAGTTCCTCATTCTGGAATCTGTACTTTTCTGCTCAGGTCTAAGGGCAAAGAAATCTACACATATTTCATAAAATGGCCTTTACAATTTTTCACTCTATAAGATCACCTGATAAAAATGGAATATGGGTAGTAGTTAGATAAAACTATATCAACAAGAATAAAATATGTTCAATAAAGAATTCATTTTTTACAAAAACTAAAAAGCTTCCAGAACCTGTGGGATATGGGGGTGGGTAGAAAGAGTAGCAGAGCCAGATTCAAATGCAAGACAACTAGGATATAACTCACTCTATCACTTCTCTGCTCCAGTACAGCCCCTACAAGTCTCACAGAAGACAGTGGGGCCCCTGTGCTTATAACTCAGCCATTGTTCCTGTGAAGGAGGAAGTACTTCTTACCTCATCAGAAAATGGTTTCCTCATAGTACCTACGTCCATGCATTCCTGACTCTAATTCAAGCATCATCCACATGCATCTGCTTTCGGTAAAGTAGGTGCCAACATTATTGGGGAAAAATATGTGATTCTAATACTTTAAAAGTCAATATCCATACAGGAAATTGTCTAAACATAAGAAGTGTGTTCGACAGATACCAGATGGCCACAGGTGAGAAAAGCAGCCACAACACAGAAGAAAAGAGATAGACAGCAACAGAGAGACAGGGAGAGAGAATCTTGTGATGACTTTTATGGAGTCATGCTAGCCTGTATCCTAAGTGTCTGCCTTGTTCTATTCTGGTTCCCCACAGAAGCAGCTACCAGAGGCTGGTACTGGAATGGCAGGCATGATCTATTCATTGATCACTGCAAAAAAATGTCAATAGAACTCAGTGTGGTGTCACTACACAGTCACCAGTATAGCTCAAACACAAAGTCTATAGTACCAAGTACTAATGAACGTGAAGAAAGCTAGGATTCACTTGTAGGTAGAAGTGGCCAGTGGCCACTTACCCGAATTCTTACATGGCTCGTTGGCTCTCTTTCCTGTGGCTCTCCTCTTCTGTCTCCCACTGCATCCTTGTGATCCTCTGTCTCCTCCCCACTGTGTCCTAGCCCCTGCCATTCTAAGGGTCCCACCCACCTCCCTTAGCCCAGCCATTGGATGCTAGCATCTTTATTGGTCAATCAAAAAACAATTGGGACCAAGTACCTTTTATGGACACAGATTCCCAATTGAATTAAAGCATTAGAACCGGTCTCCAACATCCTATGACTAAGAAAATCCATTCCTGATGTATAACTAGCCACAAAGACTTTTTATGCCTATCAGAATCTATAAAAGAAAGTATTGGTGGCAGTATTATTCAAAATAAGCCAAAGCTAGAAATGACACGTTTAATCTACAGTAAGGGATAAACAAACGTTGTGATATGTGCAAAATAAAACACTACACAGCAATTCAGAAAATCATTGACCTAACCCTACATACAAACAAGAATGAGTCTAACCAACGATGCTGAGAAAAAAAAGTCAGTTACAAAAAAAATTACATAGTACATGATCCAATTGATCTGAAGTTCAGGAATAGGAAAACAAGTATTTGTCAATACCACAACAGTTTGTCTTGTGTTAAGTATGGAGGTTACTGTCAAGGAACTTGAGAGAGCTTCTTAGGGTGCTTGGAACAGTCATTCAGATCTGTGTATTTTGCTCTGAAGAAGTTACCCCTTAGATGGGAAGTTAGTGAAGTCAAGAAGTAGAATCACATCTCTTCAATACTTGAGAGTTTTCTCTCTTTCTTTCTTTCTTTTTTTTTTTTTTTTTTTTTTTGTTTTGGTGTTTTGAGACAAGGTTTCTCTGTATAGCCTTGGCTGTCCTGGAACTCACTCTGTAGACCAGGCTGGCCTCAAACTCAGAAATCTGCCTGCCTCTGCCTCCCAAGGGCTGGGATTAAAGGCGTGCACCACCACCACCCAGCTTTTTTTTTTTTTTTTTTTTTTTTTGAATTAAACAAAAGGAAAAATGTTGTCTGAAAAAAATGGAGCCTCCTGATTTTCAAAGGGGCCTTTTGTTGGTTTTAACATCATCTCCCTCACGTTTAGCTGTTGACACCATGTTTTAAAAGCCTTTGTCTCAAGCCTTCCAATTCCCTTAGGATTTTGCAGTTACACCCCAGGAATCTAACTAGGAATAGGTGTGGAAAGTCCCGTCCTGTGTGCTTATATAATGTTTTGCTGTTCATGAAGAGTAGAGACCTCCTTTGATCCTTGCTACAACTTTGTGGGCAAGGATGTGAAGTTTGTATTCATTGCCAAAAAAACGAATCTGGTGCTCTTTGGGGAATAAAATGTCATTTAAACACAGCATCTCTGACTTCTAATCAAGATATTCATAAGCATTGGCTTCAATACAAGTAAATACAGCAAATGATCCTGGATTACATACTAGAAGAGGGAAATGCTATGAAGGATACTATTGGGACAGAGGATAAAATTTTATTATAGACTATATAGAGAAAATAATAGCTTATCTACCACTGTTGAAATGTTATGGTGCTGGGAATAGAACCCAGAATACTGCACATAGTAAGCAAGCATTCTACCACTATACTATGTACCTAGCCCAATAACTATTCATTTCTTGACCTTAATAATTATATTGTTGTTGCATAAGAAAGTGTCCTTTTTTGTAAAAAAAAAAAAAAAAAAAAAAGTATTCAGAGTTTAAGGTCATCATGTCTATAGTTTCGCCTGGAGTAGCTCACTGAAAATTGTATGTATACAGATGGGCAGGGAGAAGGAAAATGTGGTGCAAATGTTAACAAAATATGAATCCAAGGTGAATGGTGTACAAATATTGGTTGGATTTGCCTTACAACCTCCCCCATACGTATTTTTTTTTCTCTTAGGAAGATATTGAGAAGGGAGTTGCCAGCTAAGAGCACCTATCGATTTTGCTGAGGTCTGGAGTTTGGTCAGGCAGCTCACACACACACACACACAGACACAACCATACCTCTGGGGATCTGATGCCATCTTCTGGTCTCTGTGGGCACTGCACACACACCCACAAATCAGCCACAGCCACACACATACACAAAATTGAAAGTAAAATCTTTCAGAGTATTTTACTAGCACATATTAGTTACACATGATAATGGAATGGATTTCATTACGAGGTTTCATTATATACAATGTATTTGGGTCACATTATCCCCTATTATCTTCTCTTGTCACATTCCCACCCTACTGTTGGTCCCTTTCCTCTGCCCAAGCAGTCCCACTTCTGTTTTCATGTCTTTATTTTTAGTGACCCATTGAGTGTAATGGAGGTTTCTTACAGGAACGTAAGTCTGGAGTTATTTACAGTAGCAAAGGCAATTTATCAGGGGTAACATGACTGTCAATTCCCCAGCAACAGTTAACTGCCTATAGATGGCTCCCGAGAGAGGAACAGAACCTCACTAGCCCTTTCTCCTTAGCAACATGAGCACTGCATTTTTCTAAATAAGTTTTAAAACTAATGAAAACACAATTTTCAAACAAAATCATGCTGTGCCTGTGTTGAGCTCAAAACCATAATTATCTCGAGCAGTGTGTTAGAAACGACAGAATTCTAATTCCTAGCAGATTTATTAGTCATTTCATTTCAGCAAAATACAGGCAAAATAACTGTCCTATTTTTTCAGTTAGCATGGTTTATTGGATTTAAAAGGAAGAATTGCTCTTCTGGGGCCAGCTGGAGGTTTCATATTTTCAGATACCACAGTGTTTGATTATGAGGGCCTTCAGGGTTGAAAGACGTCAGATCCCTGCTGTTTTATCAATGCCCTAGAAAGGTGATAAGACCTTGGAGGACTTAGCCACACAATACACAAAGAATCTTGGATTCCAGAGACAAAGGCTTCATCTTTGCCAGAGTCTCATGATCCAAATAGGTCTAAGAAGCAACAAAACTGCTTGAGAGGAAGGTGAGACCCTATTCAGCGTGGAAACATGGTCAACAACCATTAAATAACTCTGGGATGGGGAAGACTAGACAACCTGAGTTGGAACTTCCCCCACTATGTCAAGATTGCTACTGCACATTAAATTTAAGTTAAAAGTAAATATAACATGCTTAAATGTTTGTATTGAGTCACCCCTATTACATAAACACACGTTGAAGTGTGTGCTGAGTACCTTCTGTTGACTATCTCATCTTGTCCTCACAATACCCCTATGACATACCAAGAACAATCCCCACATCATCCTAGAGCCTCATAACTATCTATGTGATATCCCAGTGTAAGTCACTGGTTGGCTTATCATTTGAATCCAGGCAATCTGACTACAAGATCAAAGCTCCTAGCCCATCTGCCATGATTGTGGGTGGCTACCTACTTCACTTCTGGGTCATTTCTCCCTTAGGAATTCTCACCTCTAGCTTCTACTCTGTAGAATGTGGGTGTGTTAAGTAGAGTTTCTACCCTGTGGCATAACAGAAGTGGAAGAAACCTATCCAAGCTCAGTAGAGCCCAAGAAAATCACTCCTTCCATCCCTTTCAATAAGCAGCCAGATTTTCCATAATGCAGATGACTAAAAGATGAGCTGATTGTGCCCAGGAGGGAGTGACTTTTCTGCCAAATGTCCTGGCTGGTGGTGTGTTCATCTCCTGCAAAGAGTGAAGTCCTTCCAAACGACTGGTATTCTCCATTCCCCCCATGGATGCATAACTGAATCAGGTTAGCCTGCCAAATCCTAACACTGTTCCATAACCAGTGCCTGAAAAGAGCTGGTCCTGCATTAACAGCTGTCTGTGAGGCATAATTAGTTGCAGATTCTTCCTGGAGCTGCTTTAAGCTCCTTGATGTTGTGGAGATGTGACTAGCATGTAGCACTCCTTGGCAGTGAGGGGCTTGAGAGGAGCCTCACTGCCAAGATGTCAGAAAGCAAGGGCATCATTCTGATCCAGCTTGGCTTTCCTGAGACATGGTGGAGCAGGCTCACATGCATGAATGGGGCTTTGGGGAGCATGTACCCTTTCAGCAGATCCAAACCACAGAGATCACAGAAATCTATGGGAAGTAATGGCTTCCTCATGAGCTGGCCAAATGTTAGCAATAGTCTCCATTTGGCTCAGTGGTACCCTGAGTGGAAAAAGGATGTAAGGAGCCTTTTCTCTTAGAAAAAGTAGCATTATGGTCAAAAGATAAGCCAATTGCTTGAAAGGATTTACAATCACACAGAAAACAAGGCTTTGAGCATGTCCAGGATGGATGGGGTTTCTAGATTAGGTTAATTGAAGTGGTAAGAGTCACCATAAATAGCATCATTCCATGGAGGGGAGCCTTGGACTAAATAAGGAGAATGCAGGCCGATCCCTCATGCTCATCTCCCTCTGCTTCCTCGCTGTGGACTTGATATGAGCAGCTGCTTTATGCTCTTGCTGCCATGACTTCCTACCACGATGGCTCATATTTCCTTCAACTGCAAGCCAAAGGCCCTTCCCTCTTAAGTTGGCTCTTGTCAAATATTTGGTCACAGCAATAAGTAACTAATAATAGATAATATTTCAGTTGTGTCCAGACAAATATCATAAACATTGGTTCTGATTCTGTACTGTTTCCCATTATATTCAGTATTATTATCAAATCACCATGGATCGAATCACAAAATTAATACCTATTATGGCTTTAAGAAGGAGCTATCATAGATTACTTTTTTAAATAAATAAGTCAATATAGCCTAATCATCATCATTTTTAAAACAATTCATACAATTTATTTTACACACCACTCCAAATACCATAGTGAAATTTCTCCTTGTTTTGCTCCATCCTGCCCAAAATATGAACCATCCCTTGGTGCAATGCATCCACACGGTATATATTACCCAACCATTCGTTACTTGGTTCCATCTCTGTTGTCAGACCAACATTCTAGTCAGCATCTCTGTGCTGGTGGTTTAGAAAACTCTTCTAACATCACAGACCCATAGTGATGCTGACAATTCCTATATGCAAACAAGTTACAAAGTGCTTCTTCAAGTGTGAAAGCACAAGACAGTATGAGGAGAGCACATTCAGAGAGATGCGGATGCAGTATAAGAAGTCTGCCTGTTCTATTTTACTGCATTGCATGGATTTCTTTTCAAAATTGCTTACAAAGTAATAGGTTTCCATATGCAGGGTTTGTTTTTGTTCTTGTTTTTGAGACAGTGTTTCTCTGTGCAGCCCTGGCTGTCCTTGAACTCACTCTGGAGACCAGGCTGGACCTTGAACTGAGAGATCCACCTGCCTCTGCCTCCCGAGTGCTAAGATCGAAGGTGTGTGTCACTCCCGCCTAGCTCTCCATATGCAGTTTTTAAACATACTTCATTATAGGGGATTCTCCCTCCCCACACTCCCCTCATCTCCCTGCCACTCTACCCACTGTATTCTTTCATTTCTAGTATCCCTCCCTTCCACTTTCTTCTATTGTCTTCCCTGCTCCCCTCCCTTAAAGCCTCTTTTGAACAATCACACGTGACCTCCTTCCTAGTTTCCTGGTCTTTGTATCCATATTTACTTCTAACTGGACTTGCATGCTTGACAGAGACCAGGATGTATAGATGAGAGAGAACAGACAAGATTTGTTTTTCTGAGCCTGGGTTACCTCTCTTAATATAATGTTTTCCAGTTCCATTCCTTTTCCTGAAAATTTTATAATTTTGCTTTCTTTGTGGCTAAATCAAAGTCTCTTGATCACATCTTCACTATTCATGTATCATGTATATATTCATGTGTCACATCTTCACTATTCATTTGTCCATTGTAGCCAGTCTAGGCTGATTGCCTTTCCTTGATCGTGAAGTGGCTCAACAGGTGGACGCACTTGCTATGTGAGCCTGATGTCCTGAGTTTAATCCCCAGAGCCCACACAAATGGGGAAGAAGAGAACTGGGGTGGTTTGAATGCTTGGCCATGGGAAATGGCACTATTAGGAAGTGTGGCCTTATTGGAATAGGTGTGGCCTTGTTGGAGGAGGTGTGTCACTGTGTAGGCAGGCTTTGAGGGCTCCTAGTGCTCAGGCTCCACCCAGTGCAGGAGAGAGGGCCAGAGGCCCTCCCTCCTGGCTGCCCTTGAAAGCAAGTCTCCTACCGGCAGCCCTCCATCAAGATGTAGAACTCTCAGCTCCTCCTGCACCATGCCTGCCTGGATGCTGCCATGCTTCCTGCCATGATGATAAGGGACTGAACCACTGAACCTGTAAGCCAGCTTCAATTAAATGTTGTCCTTTTTTTTTTTTTATAAGAGTTGCCTTAGTCATGGTGTCTCTTCACAGCAATAAAACCCTAAGACAAGAACCAACTCCATACAGTTGATCTCTAACTTCAACAAGTAGCTCATGCACCCCCACACATATGGTCACATGTAGAACATTGTATTACAGTCTCCATTATTGTTGTGCTGAACCTATGTGGCTTTTTATGTCTTTGACTGTTGATTTATTAAACCAGGGGTTGCAAAACTTGTTGTGTAATGTTTTACAATAGTTAGGTTCTCTTGATGACTTACTTCTTCCTTTTTTTCAATAAGCAGTGGCCCTCTTTATCTTACCTTCTTCTTCTTCTTTTTTTTTTTTTTTTTTTTTTTGGTTTTTCGAGACAGGGTTTCTCTGTGTATCCCTGGCTGTCCTGGAACTCACTCTGTAGACCAGGCTGGCCTTGAACTCAGAAATCCACCTGCCTATGCCTCCCAAGTGCTGGGATTAAAGGCGTGCGCCACCACTGCCCGGCATTATCTTACCTTCTTTGTTTCAGTTTGAAATCTACTTTATCAGCCATGAGAAGGGCTATGCCAGCTTGCTCTCAGTTTCCATTTGCTTGGTAGTTGATTTCCAACATTTGACTCCTGGTTAAATATCTTTCCTGGCTATGTGTGTTTCTTAAAGACAGTAGATATTTAGGTCATGGTTTTTTATTTTGTTTTTGTTTTTTAATCCAGGCTGTGTCTTTTAATTTGTGAATTGTGGTCGTTTGCATTCAAGGTTACAGTTGAGATGTATTTGCTATTGTACACTCTTTTGTTGTTTTGATTGGTTAGTTAATTGCCATTTCTTTTCTTCCTCACTGGGCTAGGGCCAGATGTTTGTCTTGTTGGACATGATTGACTCTTTCCCCTTCTACTCAGTTAGTCTGTTGCCTTCATGGACTCTATTCTGCCCTTCATTCCTATTTGTGAAACTGTCTTTCTTATTCCTCCATGTATAGGATGCTTTAAATTTTTTTCTGCAGTACTGGCTTAGTTATCATGAATTATCTTAGCATCTGTTTTGTCTTAACAAATTCTTATTTTCTTTCTTTTTTTCAGGACAGGGTTTCTCTGTGTAGTCCTGGCTGTCCTGGAACTCACTCTGTAGACTAGGCTGGCCTTGAACTCAGAAATCCGCCTGCCTCTGCCTCCCAAGTGCTGGGATTAAAGGTGTGCACCACCACCATTGCCAGGCGAAAAATTGTTATTTTCCACCTACTTTAATAGATAATTTTTCTGTGTATAACAATTTTGGTTGACAATTATGTACTTTCAAGGCTTGGAGTGTATCATTCCATGCTTTCCTAGCTTTTAGAGTTGCTGATGACAGATCTGCTATTATTCTGATATTTCTGCCTCTGCATGTAATTTGACATTTTTTTCTTTGAAGCTTTTAGTTTTTCTTTTTTGCTTCATATTTTTGAAATCCTGACTAAAATATACATGCATACACACACGCATATATATATATATATATATATATATGCTTTAGTGTATCTGCAAAGAATTGTCAGATCTACAATGAGAGAAAACATGCAGTGTTTGTCTTTCTTCATTTTACCGATTTCATTCAACATGATAATCTTCAGTTTTATTTGTTTTCCAAAAAGTACATTTTTTTTACAGTTGAATAAAGCTTCATTGTGTAGAAATTCCATGTTTCCGTTATACATTTATCTGTTCATAGACACCTTAATTGATGCTAAAAACTTGTCTATTGTGAAGAGTGGTACAATCAATAGTATGTGCAGATCCTTTAAGTAATTCAAGTATATACACAGAAGTGGTATCACTGGGTTATATGGTAGATCTATTTTTTGTTTTACAAAGAAACTCCATAATGGCTGGACCAATTTACATTCTGACCAACAGTGTATAAATATTTCTACCTTTCCCTACATCCTTGCTAGTATTTATTCTTGTTTTCTGTTTTCTTACTGATCTAGATTCTGACAAGCATGAGATAGAATCTTAAACTACACTCCCTGTGTGTGTGCATATGTATGTGTGTGTGTGTACATATTATGTGTGTTCAAGTTTATGCACACTCATATGTGTATGCTAAGGTCAGAGGTCCAATCCAGGTGTCTTCCTCTCTTATTACTTCTCCTTCTTCTCCTTCTCCCTTTTCTTCTTCTCTTCCTCCTCTTCCTCATCTTCCTCCTCTTCCTCCTCTTCCTCCTCTTCCTCCTCTTCCTCCTCTTCCTCCTTCTACTTCTTCTTGAGACAAAGTCCTGCTATGTACTCCAAACTAGCCTGGAACTTGGTATGTGGACCAAGCTGGCATCAAAAACAAATTGTTTCAGTCTTGAACTCGCTCTGTAAACCAGGCTTGCCTTGAACTCACAGAGCTCTGCCTGCTTCTGCCTCCTGAGTACTAAGATCAAAGTCATATGCTAACACCACCCAGCTTCAGAAGATTTAAAAAATATATACAAAGCCAGAAATCATCTTTTACTTTGCTAGATGAGAGCAAATCTTATGGCTTCTCTAATTTTTCCAAATCCCATTTTGTATTTAAAATGGATCTATTAATATAAAAATCTGTGCTTCTGGGTAATGAAGTTAAATTTGAAGAAGAGAAAGAGGCCCCAACTTCTCACCTGGAAGTTTATTTCTGAATGAGCATGCTTTTCTCCCAGCACTCAGGAGGCAGAGGCAAGTGGGTCTCTGTAAGTTTGGGGCCAGCCTGGTCTCCATAGTGAGAAAGAAAAAGAAAGAAAGAGAGAGAGAAAGAGAGAGAGAGAGAGAGAGAGAGAGAGAGAGAGAGAGAGAGAAAGGGAAGGAGGGAGGGAGAGAAAAAGACAGGAAAGGAAAGGAAGGGAAAGGAAAGGAAAGGAAAGGAAAGGAAAGGAAAGGAAAGGAAAGGAAAGGAAAGGAAAGGAAAGGAAAAAGAAAAGAGCGGGCCCAGAGGTTAAGACCACTGGCTACTCTTCTGGAAGACTCAGGTTTGAGTCCCTGGCCCCACACAGTGGTTCAAAACTGTCTGTAGCTCCAGTCCCAGGAGATTTAACACTCTCTAGCTTCTAAGGGCACCAAGCATGCAATATACAGAATAGACATATATGCAGACAAAACACCCATATACATAAATAAAATTAATTTAAATTTTTTAAGAATTAAAAAAGCCTTTCTCTTGAGTTCTTGACTTATTTCTAAGTATGTGGTCACCAATGCTATAGAGAAAAAAACCTACAGAATGTAGCTGAATCAATAGACCATAGTACATTATAACTGAGATATACAGAGTCATTCAACAGAGCAGCAGGAGGCGTTGTTTAGGATGCATGAGGTCCTGGATTCTATCCCTAGCATCAAATATAAACTATATTTGATATGTATATTACATTTTGACTCCTGGAGCAAGGAAACGGAAATCAGAATAAAAAAAGAAAACAATGTATTGGCTATAATTTTTAAAAGAAAATAAATGAGAAATCAGAAACAGCAAACACAGGGTCCTTAGAAATCCAGATACATATCTGACAAACATGCCGTAAGCCTACAGGCAGCCTCACACTGCACTGGCAAAGCATTACAAGCATTCTGGTCTTCAAGGCTAGCACGCTATTGGTTGCAAATAAGAAAATCCATCTGCCTGTTTGTTTTTTAATATAAAAAGTAGATCTGGAGATGTGGCTAACAGGTAGAGTACTTGCCTGACATTCACGAACACCCCTCCCCCGGGGTGTCCCTTCCAAGATACAAAGATATAGGGAAGTATTTTTGCTCTCTCTCTCTCTCTCTCTCTCTCTCTCTCTCTCTCTCTCTCTGTGTGTGTGTGTGTGTGTGTGTGTGTGTGTGTGTGTGTGTGTGTGTTGCTGAAAGCTAGGGTATCATGCACACGAGGTAAGCACTCTACCACTGAATTATATGCCTAACCCTGAATTAGACAGCTTCAGAGAACTGGAATCGACAAGATTGTTGTAAAGAGAGTTTACTTGAAGATTTGCTGGCAGTCATAGCATGTTACAGTTGAAACCTCCTTCACCATACCTTTGCCTAGAAAAACTGTTTGAGGTTTATTCCGATCCTGCAATATACGTTCTATGATGCCCACTTAGTAGTGCTTCTTCATTACAAAATCGAGGTATCTTATGTTACATAGGGAAAGGAGTCAAGTCAAGATAACGTATGCACACACTGTTTTGAATTAAACTCTTCTGGGCTTTTATCCCTTCTGTACTTACATGGTAGCTACTACTGTCTCACACCAAGAGCACCATCAAGAATCCACCTACATGGGTCCTGCAGGGTGGCCCCACAGTACGAGTCAAATTGGGAGTCCACGACTACTGTGGTGTGAACACTCAAGAGAACTATTGACATATAATGCATGTCTGCTTGGGCTCTACAGTGATGGTGATGAATAGCTGTGACAAAGAGGCTGTATGTCCCCAATGCCCATGACATGGATTATCCTAAACATTACAAGAAAACTTCTTGACCACTACTCTAAAAGAATTTTAATCTAAAATTTTGAGTAGAAAATTCATTCACATCGTCTGCTTTATTTGTTTGCTTGGGGTATTGATGTTTCCTTTATTTTTAGTTTGTGTTTGGGTGGTTTGCCTGCCAACCTTTGTACTACTTGCCTGCAGTACCAGCCATGGCCAGAAGAGGTCATGAGACCCTCTGGAACTAGAGTTAATAGCTGTTTGCAAAGTGTCATGCAGATGATGGGCGTTGAACCCAGGCCTTGTACAAGAGCAACAATTGTCCTTAACCTCTCCAGCCCCTGTTTGCTTGTTCTGAGGCATAATCTCTAGCCCAACTGGCTTCAAAAATCCCTAGGTATCCAACAAAGACCTTGAACAGGCAGTTCCTGCTGCCTCTACCTCCTAAGTCTGGCATATTTGTATAATTTATATATTTTATATTCATTTATTTATGGAGAGCATGTGTGCCAATGGCAAGCATGTGGAAGTCCTAAGACAACTTGCAGGAGTCTCTCCTTATTCTATGCAGGTCCCCAGAGACCAAAGTCAGGGCCTGGTTTTTTGGTAGCAAGTATCCTTCCATCACCCTGGCCCTCATATTTGCATAAGTTTTAAATACTTAAGTATGTATAGCAAAAACATAGATATTCAAAATGAGGAAAGGAGAAGAGAAAGGCATAAAAAGATATACTGTATAAATGAGCGAAGCTTGTTTATACAATAGTTTTGTCATTTTATGCATTTTTATATATCAGTCTAATACACACACATTTTTAGTGAAGAATATTTTCATACAATATATTTGGATCATGGTTTTCCATCTTCCAATTCCTCCCAGATGCCCCCTACCTCCTCACTCACCCAAATCCACACCCTTTTGTTCTCTCTCTCTCTCTCTCTCTCTCTCTCTCTCTCTCTCTCAAATAAACAAACAGGCAATAAAATAAACAAACAAACCAGAATTTAAGAAAAAATGATGATGGGCATGGTGACCCACACCTTTAATCCCAGTGTTCCGGAGGCACAAGTAAGTAGATTTCTGAGTTTGAGGTCAACCTGGTCTACAGAGCAGAGTTCTAGGATATCCAGGGCTACACAGGGAAAACCTTCCTCAAAGTAACCAAAATGGAAAAAGAAAGAAAGAAAAAAACACAACACACACAAGCAAAACCCATAAAAATACAAAATCAGAAACCATAATATACAAGCAAAAGACCAGTAAGACAAAAAGTTAAATAAATACCCAAAGCAATAGGAGACCAAAAGTTTACAAAAATACCCCGGAGTTTGTTTTGTGTTGGCCATCTACTGCCCAGCATGGGGCCTACCCTTAGGTGTGGTTAGTATATTCAGTGAGATTCCATTGGAGAAAACGGTTTTTTCTTTGCAAACAGTTGTCAGTCAGTTGCAGATAGTTTCTTGGATGTTGATGGGATTCAGTGTCCACTGCCTGTCTCAGCATTGGGATCCCATCTGGCTTGAACCTGTGCAGGTCCTGTGTGTGCTGTCAGTTTCCTTGAGTTCATATGTGCATCAGTCCTGATGTGTCTGCAAGACACTGTTGCCTTGGAGTCATCCACCACTTCTGGCTCTTAACCATCTTCTTGTCTCCTGCAGAGTTTCCTGATCCCTGAGGGGAGGGATTTAATGAAAACATCCTATTCACGACTCAGAGTTCCAAAATCTCTCACTCTGTACATTTTCCAGCTGTGAGTCTCTGTTAGTTTCTCAACTTCCAGGAAACTTCTCTGATGAGAAAGGCACTTACCTATGGGCATGGAAGAGTTTCCTCGGGAGTCATTTTATTGCTGAGTTCCTTTGAGAAAGCTAGGCTGATTCCATGACAGACTTCAAATGGGCAGTTTAAGGAGACTAGGCCTAAGAACTGGGCAAGTCCAGACAAGCCTAGGCAAGTCAGTTACTAATAGAAAAACCCCAGGCACCAACCTTCACGCCCTGATAATGGTTCTGGAACGTCTAGAGTTAGAGTAAAGAATTTCATCTACCCCCAAATTCCCTAATGTGCTTTAAATCAGGCCTTTAAGCTCACTTAGTTGTCTCTCTATTATGGTAATGGAGACCCCAGCATGCTGGCCTTCTGCAGAATAAAACAGTCTTTCCATTTACATACTATTTGAGTCTGGGGTGTCATTCATTGGCAAATCATGAACCCTTACTCCTTCAGCAGAACAATAGTATTTGCTTTTCCCCCTAGGACCATGGCTGTGAGCATTCTGTCTAAACTCCACCCCCACCCCCAACCCCAGTTACCTGGCAACAACCAGGTATGCTCTGCCCCACAGTTACCTGGCAACAGCCAAGGTAGGCCTGGCCCACTATAAAAGGGGCTGCTTGCCCCTGCCTCTCTCTCTTGATCTCTTGATCTCTTGTTCCTCTCTTGCCTCTTGCTTCTTTCTGTCCCCTCACCCCTTCTCCCTTCCCTTCCCCCCACTCCACGTGCTCATGGATGTCGCCCCCCCTCTGCTTCTACTACCCTCCTGGCTCCCCTCCCCATGCCCTGAATAAACTCTATTTTATACTATACCAGTGTGTGACTGGCCTCTCAGGAGGAAGAGATGCCTCTGCGTGGGCCCGCTGAGACATCCCCTTCCCCCATACCTCTCCACACACCCACAGAACACACTCTCTTTATCTCTTTATCTTTTTATAAACACATCAATGGCCAATCTTGAGTATTTAGCCACCTGAACAATGTCAGATCTGGATACACACACACACACATACACACTGTCTTTGTCATCGTTGTCATCAACGTCATCGTCATCACCATCATCTGAGTCTATTTTGATGAGAAGGCTATCCCACAGAAACTTAAACTACAATTTATTTTAAGCCACACTTTCCTAGCTCTCCTTTCCTCACAACCTCTACTTCCCAGAGACTCCTCCCTCTGCTTTAATTAGCCAGTCTCCTTCCAGTCTCACTCATGAACTCCCTCCAAGCCATATTCCTTTCCAATACACCCTCCATGACGTCACCAAGATGGCCTTGCTAAGACGGAAGTCCAACATGTTATCTCGGGTAAAAAAAAAAAAAAATCAACTAGTTCTGCAGTTTTAAAGCCTGAATTCCATAGTGACATAAAAAACATCTAAGAGATCGTTTATTCTGGAGCCATTTTGAATGACCACGTTCTGGAAATATAGATTTAGGTTACCCAAATTCCATTTTCCAACATGGAATCAGTTTCATGAAGTTTTTATAGTTTTACAGAACAAAGAAAGTCATAAATCAAGGTAAGATATATCGGTGGGTATATCAGAGAGGCAGGTACATGGAGATGGGGAAGCTTCCTCTGTGGACCTAAAATCTTATGATATTCTTAGCTCTTGGATTGTGAGAGCTTGTGCTCCGAGTTAATGGCTTACTAAGAGGTTTTTATTTATTATCATAAGGTGCTAGTTCAGATACAGAGTGGAGCAAGGAGTGATTGTTCCAGAAGGCCAAAACTAGCCCAAGGTAAATATTGTCTGCATCTACAAAATCCCAGTCTCTCCCAGGGACTGAAATTCCAAAGGGTCTCTCAGGCTCCACAGACAGACTCCCTCCAGAACTGTTTTGTCCACAGCCAGGCACAGCTTCAAGAACTATTGTTCACAATAGCATGGCAGGAAAAGTGTCAGGATTTGACCCCAGCCAGTTTTCCCAGGCCCTTCTCTTCAGTTTTCCTACCCCACCTCTGCTCCTTCCCAAATCCTCTAATCTGCAGCTACTGAGAGCTGCTATTCTTTGAACCCTCCAGGCTTGGTCCGCTTTCAGTGTGTGTGCCTTTGCTGAGCGTGCTCCCTCTTTCCCCTCCCCCCCTCCCAGTGAAGGTCTATAGTTCCTTAATCCCTAGCACAATTGCCATTTTCTCAGTGACTGATCTCTAAGCACCCCAGGCAGAGCAGGCTCCCCTGCTGGCTTCCTCATACCTTTGGGTAATTACTTATGGATGCTGCCTCTCTTCTGAACTAAGGGCAACCATCACAGCCTGCGAGGAGCTGTCAAAGACTGTGCCTATATCATGTTCACTATTCTCTCTCCAGGGTCCAACTTATCAGAAATGATCAGTAAATCTTGTTGAATAAATAGAATAATTTCTTGAACCACAATCAGATTAGGAGCAGATACCCCAGGGCTAAAGAAACAATTCAGCAGTTAAAAGTGCACACTAAGACTGGAGAGATGGCTCAGTGGTTAAGAGCACTGACTGCTCTGCAGAGGTCCTGAGTTCAACCTGATGCCCTCTTCTAGTGTGTCTGAAGATAGCTACAATGTACTCATATAAATAAATAAATCTTTTTTTTTTTTTAAAGTGCACACTACTCTTGCCAAGGAATGGAGTTTAGTTTCCAGTGTCTGTGTCACACTTGGCTGCTTGCAACTCCAGCCTAGGGGATCTGATGCGCTCTTCTGGCAGCTCCAAGCACTGCATACATATGCAATTACTCATGCACAAACACACGCACACATGAACACAATTTAAAATAATAATAAAATCTTTAAGGACACATAACCTTAAGTATGTCTGCAGAGAAGAGGCAATGAGGGACCAGCACACAATCCATTCCTGACTAATTAACCCTGACCTTAACCCTGGGAGGATATGTATAATGGTCAGCTTTAATTGCCAACTTGATACAACTTAGAATCACTTGGAAAAGGAGTCTTATTGAGGGACTGTCTGCACAGGGTTGGCCTGTAGACAGATACATCTATGGATGATGGTCTCAAGTTAGTTGATGTGAAAAGATGCGGCCCACCTGGGCAGCACCATTCCCAAGGCAAGAGGTCTGAACTGTGTAGGAGTGGAGAAACTGAGTTCCGTCCAGGTAAACAAGTAGTGTATGAACTCATTTCTCTCTTGACTGGGGTGGGATGGGATGTGACTAAGCTATTTGAAGTTCCTGCCTTGAGTTATCCACAATGATGGGTTAAAATGTGGGGTTACAAATGAAAATAATATACAACACACACACACACACACACACACGCACGCACGCACGCACGCACGCACGCACGCACATGCACACACGCACGCACACGCACACAGAGTTACCTTTTGTTAGGGTATTTTCTCACAGCAACAGAAATGAAACTAGAACAGGAAGCTGCTCACCAGTGAGTTCACTGGCCCCAGGGAAGTCAGCATGGGAAGGGAGAGAGGGGGGAGGGGGAAGAGAGAAAAAGAAAAAGAAGTAAGCAAGCATGCATGGAGAGAGAAGGAGACAGAGAGAGAGGAGACAGAAAGATGAAAACGTCTAGAATATATAGAAAAGAACCTCTGGGAGAAAGGTAGCCCAGCCTCTGGGCTGGGAAGTTCAGGATTGGGGGCAGGAAATTCCAGGTAGGGACTGAGGGATGCTGAAAGGACCTGGAGACCAGGTCTGCTTTTGTATGTCAAGTATGCACCTTGTCTCAGGGTCTGAAACAAAACAAAGGTATCAACTCACAGCAATAGAATGGTGACTAAGACAAGCATCTACTGTTCTTTTTGTAATACTTTCTCCCCTAGCAAACTTTGTTTGGATTGTGATACCATGATTCATCAAATCCTGCTGTTCTTGGGAATGGAAAATATAAATGGATATAAGACAGAAGGGCTGAGGGAGAAAATCCCATCCTCCCTAGGGAAACTGTTCACTGTTTCTCCTACGGAATCTCCTTGAAACCTAACAAGCTCTACACTAAAGATCATCATTAAGGTCTCACAATAAGGGCCATTGACATTTCATAACAGACATTTCTTGAAAGATTAACAGTCTTCTCTGGTTGCCTTCCTGGCATTTGGAAAGCTTGAGTGATTCTCATTTTCTGTGGCTTTGACACAGAGGGCACAAATGGGTTCCACTAGAACAAGAAATGGCGCTGTATCCTGCTAATGTACCTTGATCAGATTTCGTTTAAAGTTCACAAGATGTAAAGGGACCAGAGAAAACATGACCTTGATGAGAGGAAACGCAGAGCCACAGGGGAGTCATTGCAAGCCATCATTTCAAAGACCTATACTAATGGCCTCTGGAATAAACCAATGCTGAGCTCAATGTAAGAGTTCTAAATATAACATGCGCCTGTATCCGCCAAGGTCTCCTCAGGAAACAGGTGGGATGGGCAGGTAGAAGCATGTGCAGTTAAGAATTTCTAAAGGACTGGGCAAACATTTCCACATCTCACATGATCCTGCACTCACCCTCTGAAACTGTAAGCAAGCTCCCAATTAAATGCTTTATTTTATACGCTGCCTCAGTCCTGGTGTCTCCTCGAAACGCTAGAACAGTGACTAAGACAAGCATCCCCTATGATTTTTGTAATACGTTCTTCCTTGGCAAAGTTTGTTTGAGTTGTGATATCATGATTCATCAAATCCTGCTGTTCCTGCTGATGGAAGAAAGCTAGCATGCTAGTGACACTGCCCTGCTCACAGCCTGTCCCTTGCTGTTGTGGAGCGCAGTTGAGTGCACAGGAAGCTAGAGTCCAGTTCAGGCAGAGGGCAGCCTGTATCATTGGCTGTTCTTGGCCTTGTAGGCTGCCAAGCTGCTGCTCAGTCCACTTTCCTTCCTCACTTAGTGATGATGACAATCAAAAATGTCTCCAAACATTTCCACATGATTAATGGGGACAGACTCACTCCTAGCTGAGGACCTAGGATCTAACCTAACATTCTAAAACATATTCAATAGTAAAAGTGTAAAATGAGAAGCTGTGCAGCTCCTGTTGCCAGATGCACAGACTGTGGGTGTGGCTTATATTGGACCATGTGATTTTTTTTTGTATTTGAGATTTTTATAATAAAGTTTATTTAAAATTTTTGAATTATAAAACGTATCAGTGAACATCCATGAAGGGAATTAATATCATTCTGCTACTTGCGTGCTCTTGTTCATCATTTTGAAGAGGCCAATGTTATCCCAACTTCTAACTTCGAGTAATTTTTATTTTTATATTTATTTATTTAAAAAAAGTCTTTATTTCAACAGATGGAACCACTGTGTCAACTCCACAGAACAGCCAATAAGACATTCCAAGACTCACATGAGGATGAGGATGTTTTCTCTGTGGGCAGTGGTTTCTAAGAAGTCTATGCTTTCCAAAGCTACACAAAGTCATGACAGATTTGGGGGACATTCATTTCTCTTGTGTTCCCCAGTGCCCAAAGAATATTAGGTGAATTGAATCCCCAAAATGCTCTGTCTCAGAATCTTCCTAAGCACCACAATTTGTAGTGATTATGGTTTTGTGTATATATAGAATACAAATGTTTCAATCTCCCGTGTGTTTTGTGATAGGAGAATTAGCCTGAGTGGAAAGAAATCCTTTGTCATGTACTTGTTGAGTGTCTCTTGTGTGCCTGGCACAATTCTAGGCTCTGAGGTGGTCACAACGGTAAAGATGCCAACACTCACAGTCCCACCTATTCTAGTGAGGGGAGCCCATGATATATATTGCCATATACATAAAATCCTGATAATTCCTTGGAGCAGACACACAGAGTCAAGTAGAAGAGAATTGCTTAGTCATGGAGATAAGCTGTCTTTAGCTGATGATGTGAGCTGGGGCATAAGTACAAAGACTTTAGGCATCCTGGTAACAGTGGGAAGTACAGGACAATGTCCAGCAGGAGAAGAACAATATTGACTAATGACTTAAAAAGAGACCCTTTACTTCTGTGTGGGGAGCAGGTAGGAACAGGTTGAAAAAGTAACTATTTTACATGACACATGAACAATGGTGTATCAAGCATGTCAGAGAGTTGATGTGGGATGTGGGCTGATGTGATGACTCCAGGGTCAGATGGGAAGCATGTGTGAGACTTCCAGTGTTGGAAAGAGAAGCCAGCTCTGGGTGAAGAGAGGCAGAAGTGTGAGGTGCTCAAGATTTGGCAAAGCTTTGAGGTCACCAAGAGCTAAAGCTCTAGGGAATGATATAGCGACTAATGACAGAGACCACGAAATGCCAGGACCTTGTGCATCCACTTTTATTTTAAAATAGGCTAACGGCCAGGAACTAGGGCATTGGGTACCTTCCTGGAGCATCATGTCCAATGAGCCCCCGAAGCTTCTAGCTTTGTGAACTGTGCAGCCTGTGGGCCAAGGCTAGACCACAGGAAACTAGGTCCTGTGTAGCCTTTTCTCAAATCCCTCATCTGTGGGTGATTCCTAAAACACCAACTAGACATGACCAACTTGTGGACAGTGCAACATGATGTTTTCATCTACAGAGTACAATCTAAGGAACTGCATAATCACATCACTAAAAAAGAGAATTATAAAATATCTCACAATGGTTTTCTTATTTGCTTTTACTTTGTTGTTATTCTTTTTTGTTTTTGTTTTGTGACAGGATCTTACTACGTAGCCTTGGCTGTCCTAGAACTCACTCTGTAGACCAGGCTGCCTTGAACTCTTAGAGACTCATGTGCCTTTGCTTCCTGAGTGCTGGGATTAAAGGCAGACGCTGCTGTGGCTTTAGCCACTGCTACAGCAGCCACCATCACCACCACCATCACCACCACCACCACCACTACCACCACCACCATCACCACCACCATCTGGCCCTCATAATGTTTTAACTAAGATTATAATTCTGTATTGAGCCACATTCGTAACTATCCTTGACTCCATGAGGCCCATGGGCAGCAGGTGAGAGCAGGCTTAAGTTCAAGGAGAAAAAGTATAATCTTCCTTTCTAAACACAGAAAAGAAGTTTATTGAGGGAGACCAGACATAAATAAGCAGTGTGACTATGAATAACCTTGAACTTCAGTGTTGTAAGAAGATAAGCCAGCTGGGACATGGAAGTGGGATTTCTGATTTAGAAGTATAGCAGGTTTGCATGGGGAAGAGAGGAAGAGCAGAACAGGAGAAAGTGACCTTGAAGACCCAGAAAGAGCTGGTTGGTAGCAGGAAGGCAGGGGTGCGTGCTTTTACTGGCTTTCCTGAGTGATTCCTGGTCTACTTATGACAGGCCCTCACCAAAACCATACAAGCATCTGGAGTGAACCTTGGGTCATTGGGGTGGGGCGTGTGTCAAAGTTTCCCCAGGCAATTCTGGTGACCAATTTAATTAAAAAGACAAGTTTCAGAACAAGTCCATTCCAGAAAATGTTTCCGTGGCATTTGAAACTACAATCAAACCTAACTTCCTCCCTGAATTTCTTCCTTTGTTTAAAATATTGCTAAACGGCCTTATCTTTTCTTTTCTATTTTATGTGTATGGATGCCTACTGGTGAGTCTGTGCACTACGTGTGTGCAGTACCTTTGGAGGCCAGAAGAGGGAGTCTGATCCCCTAAAACTGGAGTTACAGACTGCTGTGATCAGCCATATGGGTGCAAGAAATTGAACACTGGTCTTCTGGAAGGGAGTCGGTGCTCTTAATTGTGGAACCATCCATCCAGCCCCTTCTTATCTTTTAATCTATCAACTTTTCTTTCATCTCATCTCCAAGACATTAGATTAGTAACAGTGCCATTTGAATCTCAATTATATTTTCCTCTACCTTCTACAGGTCCAACTGAAGGCTAACTAAGCCTTGGGGAGGTCCAAGGAGATGGCTTAGCAGAGAAAGGAGTTTGCCATCAAGCTGGTCAACCTGGGTTCCATTACCTGGACCCACAAGGTGGAAAGATAGAACCAAATCCCACAAGTATGCATGGCATGTGCACACCCATACACACACACACACACACACACACACACACACACATAGACACAATAAATAAATGTATTGTTTTCAAAAGAA
Organism: Arvicanthis niloticus; assembly: GCF_011762505.2. Lineage (NCBI taxonomy): Eukaryota > Metazoa > Chordata > Mammalia > Rodentia > Muridae > Arvicanthis > Arvicanthis niloticus. Next base: position 29,009,634 of record NC_047679.1, read on the forward strand.
GCCTTAGGAAAAGAGTTCAAAAATCACCTGTTTTTTCATTTGAATTTTTTAGTTCATACCTCATTCTCATATTAATTTTATCTTCCATTGCCTCTTTAATATTTATTGATGTCATGCTATGTATCAGCTTCTGTAGTACAGACTGGAAAGACAGAAAAAATACTTTTTCTTCCCAAGAGGATTTGCTAGTGGTGGCCAGACTGTAGAACAAGTCACTAACATGTAAGGAAAGTACTATAATCAAGATATATTCAAAACACCAAACACAAAATTTTAGTTTGCCTTTTATTAAGTAAAGAAACCACATATCCATCACTAACACATGAATCGAGATCGTTAATGTTGTCTTACATATTTCAAGAAAGTTCCATATTCATTTTGTGTTTTCATTTTGGGAGGTGTTAGTGCCAAACTTTTCCTATTGCTTATGTTGGGTTGCCACCTGGTGGAAGGATTGTATCAAACAGGCCCAACACCAATTTTATGCAATTGTACATTCCTATTTCAGTATTACTACAGTTGCAATACCCTCTAGTGGAGTTTATCTTCAATTGCACACCAAAGAGGATTTTCCCCCTATTATCCTGGGTAGAGTTCCACCTAGCCATCTGCTCACAAATCAGTGATGTTTTCCCTGTGATTCAGTTTAGAGTGCTCTTACCATGCAATTGGTTTGTATGGGATTATTACACTATTGTGGAACATTTTTTTCTCCTTCTACCAGTCTACACATTGTAAATTGAATATGTGATAGACTTTTAAAAAATCATTTTAAGGGCATTGGGGATATGACTCAGTATGTAATAGTGCTTGCTGTGTAAGCATGAGTTCAAATCCTAAGCACCCAAGCAAAAATCTAGCTGTGACTATGCACATGCCTGCAACTCCGGCTATGTGGGGATCACTGAGACTTGCTGACTGCCAACTGAGTCCCATGTTCAGTAAGAGACCAAGTCTGGGGGTGGGGAGGATAAGATGGAGAGCAATAAAACAGGACACCCAACATCCTCTTCTGGCCCACCACCCAACATGGCTTACCACCCAACACACACACACACACACACACACACACACACACACACACGCTTGCAAGTGTGTGAGTGTACACACACGAAAATGTATTTAGTAACCTATTTCCCATTAATCCATGTATTTATTCACTTTACATCTTAATCACAGCCCCCCTCTCCTCTTCCCAGTCCCCCTTCATGCATCCCTCCTATCCACCCTCCTTTTGTCCTCTGGGAAGGGGAGTTCCCCTTGGGTATCCTGCTACCCTGGCACATCAAGTCACTGCAGGACTAGGCACACCCTGAACCACTGAAGCCAGACAAGGCAGCCCAGTCCTCAGACAGTCAACAGAGTCAAGGTAAGCCCAGGATCTTCTTGTTGGGAGACCCCTTCATGAAGACAAAGCTACACATCTGCTACATATGTGTGGAAGGTTGGGGAGGGAAGATCCAGCCTGTGTATGCTCTTTGGTTGGTGGTTCAGTCTCTGAAAGCCACAAGGATCCAGGTTAGTTGACTCTCTTGGTCTTCCTGTGGAGCTCCTATCCCCTTCAGGTTCTGCAATCCTTCCCTTAACTCTTCCACTAGACTTGCCAGGCTCTGTTTAATGTTTGGCTCCTGGGTCTCTGCACCTGTTTTGGTCAACTGCTGGGTAGAGCCTCTCAGAGGACAGTTATGCTAGGCTTGTGTCTGCAAGCATAACAGAGTATCATTAATAGTGTCAGGGATTGGTGCTTGCCCATAGGATGAGTCTCAAGTTGGGCTGGTCATTGGTTGGCCATTCCCTCAGTCTCTGCTTCATCTTTGTCCCTGAACATATCCCTCCACTGGGAGCCTGCCTGGCTACAGGAGGTAGCTGGCTACTTCAGGTTCCTTATCCCCACTGCTAAGAGTCTCAGCTAGAGCCACCCCATAGACTCCCTGGAGCCTCCCCATCCCAGGCCTCTGGTTCATCCTAGAGATGCTTCCTTCTCCCTCTTGCCTGTTGCTCGCCCTCTACCGATTTCTGTTCAGTCTCCTCCTGCCCTCTCTCCACAGCTCTCCCTACACCTGATCCTCTCACCCCTGTTCCCCTCCCCATCTTGTCTCTCATCCAGTTCCCTCCATCCACCTAGGATGGCTATTTTATTTCCCCTTCTGAGTGAGATTCAAAGATCCTCCCTTGGGCTCTCCTTGTTATATGGCTTCTTTGAGTCTGTGGATTATAGCATGGATATCCTGTGCTTTATCGCTAATATCCACTTATGAGTACATACCTTTCAGGTCTGGGTAGTAACCTAACTATTGATCAGCATAGTCAAGCAACACACTACAAAGTACTGGCTGCTTCTTCTTATGATTGCATGGATAGACTGGAAACTACGGCTGTTGTTATAGAGGTGTTTTCTGTTTGGAATTTCTTTTTCCCCCAGTGTTAGAGTGTAACCTACTAGCATTAGAGAGAGACTTCTATATTACAGTGTTGATGAAAGATGCAACTTAGTTGAATTGCCAAAGATTCCAAAGTACATGATTGGTTCTCAGACTTGTACCCAAGCTACTGGAAAACAAGGACTGCAGGCCTCTGCTTGGTTTCTTATGGAGGGATTGGGAATTTTCATTTGCACTTGCATTCCTGTTTGCTCTGATGCCGCCTACTTGGCCATTTGCACTTGAGAACCACTGAGAATCTATTCTTTAAGTTTAGCTTCTTGCATAGCTCATGTTTTTCCTGTATAATCTACCATTGTTCCAGTTTTGAAGTGCTGTGGAGATTTGAAACACTTGCTTTCTGGGGTCATTCCAAAGTGCTCATGGTACCTTTCGATCAAATGTTAGCAGCTGGTTGTTTATTTTATAGGTTATTGTTATTGTTGTTTCACAGAAATGGGATATTATCTATTCTTATATCTCCAAATCCTAGAGTAGGTACTCTCCCAAACATCAGTTGGCTTAATAAAGAAATGTGGTCTTTTAGTGGTGACAGGTTAGTTTGAATAAATGAAGTCGATGGGACCTTTTTGGCTCTAGCCTTCTCTCAAACATTTTACAGTAAAGGAAATCACAGGCAGAGTTCTGTTGAAGTCTTCTATTTAGGCAGTTACACACTCTGCTGCACGCCCTGCTCTCATGCACGTCCTGTTCTTATCATCTGTCCTTGTGGGTACCTGACTAGGCAGAAGTGCTGATTGATCCAGAGCCCACTCAGTCATGTGACAGAGTCTTCCATTAGAGCAGCCATAAGGCCACAGCTCTAAGGGTACCTGGCCTTGGGCCCCTGGATTGCTCTACTGTGTTCATGCAGGGGCAAAGAACCCCCCGAATTTGTGCTCCCCACAACTTCAGAACACCACTCTCCCACTCAAACTTATTTCTATCACTTCTTAGATGAGTCAATACATTCCTCTGGTGCAAGATTTGTTTTTATTTTAATTTTTGAGAGAGGGTGTCTTACGGATGGCAGGCTGGCCTCAAATTTGCTATGTAACTTAGGATGACCTTTAACTTCCATCTTGTGAGTGGCAGGATTAGAGGCATACACCACCACACTTGCTTTTTACATGTGGTTTGGGGGCTTGAGTTCAGGGTTCAGTGCGCAGTCAGTAAGAGCTGTACTAACTGAGCTGTACTTCCAGACCTTTGGTACAAATCTAAGTAGGATACTCTCACAGGCTTTCTAATAGACGGGCAAGTACTACTGATGAGGACTCTTCAGGCCCACCCCCCATGGCACGGGTCTTCCTGTGTGACTCCCTGATTAGGGCACGTCACAGGGTAAATGACTGATCTGGGGTGTGGAAGAGTCCAGGTAATTAGTAGACGTGTTGATGACACTCTGTTGACTGAATTCTATTCATTGCATATGGTAGAGACCCAAGGAGCATGAAATTATTGTTCATGCATTTACTCCCTCACTATTAAAAGCCTAACATATGGGCTATTGGTTGAAATCTTGGAAATTCTGTGTTCTAGTCTCAGCTTGTCACCAACTTACTTTAGGCAAATTATGTGACAGCCTTGGACCTTAGTTTATTCATGAACAAAAGGCCTAAATTGGCCAGTGCTGAATCTAACCCCAGTTCCTAAAGCGTTATGGAGAGACTATCTTCCAGATGGGCTGAGCTGGATGGTGAGACCTGTCAAAATAATAAAATAAAATAAAATAAAGGTAAAATAAGGGAGAAAAGCAAAGCAAAATTCTTGCAGGTGGCATTAACATACCAAGGTGGAATGCCAACTTACTTTAAAGAAGGCATGGGCAGAAAGTTCACCTCAGAGTATGCTAGCATTGGCTGGCAGGCAGGAAAGCAGTAATACAAGAGAAAATTCGGTAAGACACACTCCACCCATCTTCGCTGAACTTTTCTGAATAAATATAATTTTGAATATATTTCTATGAATAGACACATAGGTCTGGCATTTTTACTGTAGCCACAATCAAAGCCTACCTATCACAGGAATAACCACTTTAGGGAATCCAAGTGGACGTGGGTGGAATCTGAACAACAGATGGGACAGATGACCAAAAGCAACTCAAGCAGTGCCTTGCTGTTCTATTGCTGTGCTGAAGCACCATGACCAAGGCAACTTATAAAACAAGGCATTTATCTGGGGAATTGCTTACAGTTTCAGAGGGTTAGTCCATTATCAACATGGCAGGAAGCTTGGTGCCATGCTGGCAGGTAGGTAAACAGGCAGGGTGGAGGCATGGCTCTGGAGAAGTAGCTGGGAGCTCACATCTGGCCTACAAGTTGCAGGAGAGAGAAGACAAGGCCTGGTGTTGGCTTTTGAAATGTCAAAGCCTAGCTCCAGTGACACACCTCCTTCAACAAGGCCACACCTCTTAATCCTTCCCAAATTGTTCCACTAACTGGGGACTAAATATTCCAATATGGGCCTAGGGGCTCATTCTCATTCAGACCACCACATTCCTTACCAAATTTGAGGGTCAAGAAAGCAAACCAAGAGCCACTAATTTGATGAAGTGTACCAGCTACAGGTCCCGGCTTACTGGAAGAAAAGGCCAATTCTCCCATAGCCCATATCATCCCTGACATTACTCCCCTTTGTTTTTTGGGGGGATAAGGACTCCATCCATAGTCCATACTAGCCTGAAAAACACTGCATGAAACAAGCTGGCTGGAATTCAAAGTGCCCTTTCTGCCTTTGCTTATGAAGTGCTGAGATTACAAGTGTGAGCCTGCAGGCCTGGTTCTCATGGCCCCTTTGAAGACACTTGCCTACATTTCTAAAGTGAAAGCTATAGATAATCTCACCTATGCGCACACACCAGGTATAGACTTTTAAAGGCTGTGGCACTGAGAAGTTAAAGCCGTTTGTTGGAGACAAACACGTGGGCTTGAAAAGTGACTGTAAACAGAGAATCACTGTGAGTGTAGCCTGACCTGGATGTTAGTTCTGTGACTCAAATACCACTTGAAGCCTTGCTGTTGGTTATAGGATCTTTCTGCTGTGATAGATAATGCCTGGAAAATCCCAGAACAAAGCATGTTATTGACATCATTGTCCCTCTCTTCACTTAGCAAGCACTTTTGTATTCCCAGCAAATCCTGGGATGCCTCATGAAATTTTTCACCCCACGAATGGCCAAAAGGAAAGGATTTTCAAGTTGTGTGAGAAGGATGAATAGCGATAGGGTGATGGCTCAGTAGGTCGAGAGCTTCTGGCTAAGCAAGTGTGGGGACCAGCATTCTGACCCATAGTTCCCATGTCAAAGTCTAATGTAGCGGCATGCGTCTATGATACTGGTGCTGGGGGTGGGGAGACTTGGGAAGGGAAAATTTCTAAAGCTATCTGCCAGACAGTCCAGCCAATCAGTGAGCTCCAGATTTAGGGAGGGAGGGAAGGAGGGAGGGACAGAGAGAAAGAGAGAGAGAGAGAGAGAGAGAGAGAGAGAGAGAGAGAGAGAGAATGTCTTAAAGAAACAAGGTAGAGAGCAATTGAGGGAGACACCTCCACATCCATATGAACATGTGTACACACACACATACAGGGTGGGGTGGGGTGGGGAGGAGGGGCTTTTACTGCCCAAGCTGGCTGACCCTGTCCAATGAAGCCAAATGTCTCAACACTATGCCAGCCTCCCACTAAGAAGCCCTCTATAGGAACAGAGTTCATCCTTAAATCTGCCAAGTGTCCAACTGATTCACTCCCAAAGCGCATCTGAAAAACAGAGGTTCCCAGCACAAGCACCAAGAGCCCAAAAGATCTACATATTTCTATACAGTAACGAAATCCTAGTATAGGGTACATTAAGGGCCAAGCATTAGACTTGACAAGTGTTAACCCATGCAAGCTTTATGAACGCTCTAGGAGATGAACACTGTTGTTGCATTATTTAAAGACGAGGAAATGGAAGCTCAGAAAAGTTAATCAGCCTGCCCAAGGTCATGTAGCTAGTAAGAGGTTGAGCCAAGATTTGAGACCAGGTGGACTAGTTCCAGAGTCCAGCTACTCGGCTGCCTCTCCATGTGCCTGTTTCTAGGTTTCTAAAGATTAATTCTCCTTGGGAATAAGCCCAGAAAATTGTTGAGAAAGTAACTTCAGGCCAGAGGAATCAGCCATGGTTTGCATGACAGGAAAACAAGAGCAGAATGAGAAGGGCATGCAATATTATGTAATCCATGTGTGATGAGAATAGATCTTAGTTCCTTGACCTTAGATTTCCTGAAGTCCAGTGCTGTGAGAAATAAATACTTCTGTGTTACCCAGCATGGCGGGGACCACCAGTCCCTTACCTTTCCTAATACAACTTAAGTAGCTTGCATATTTAATTGTACATATAATAATTTATAAATTTGAAAACCGCCTTGACTGTCCTGCCAGATCACAAGTTTCATAGGAGCATGAGGACACTGTCAATCAGCCATAGTCCCCTGTTCCTTAAGAGGCTAATTCATAAGGAGTGGCTCAAGTATTGCTCAGCAAATGAAGGTGTCTTAGTTAGGGTTTTTGTTGCTGTAATAAACACCATGATCAAAGTAACGTGAGGAGGAAAGGGTCTATCATCCAGAATGTCAGGTCAGGAACTGAAGCAAACACCATGGACGAACACTGCTCTTCATGGCCTGCTTAGCCTGCCTTTTTGTAGCACCCCAAGGCCACCTACCCAGAAGTAGCGACATCCATAATGGGAAGGACCCTCCCACATCAATCATCAATCAAGACAATGCCCCACAGGCTTGCTAACAGGCTAATCTGGTGGGAGGAGTTTTCTCAATTGAGGTTCTTTCTTCCCAAATGATTCAGGCTTGTGTCAACTTGACATAAAAATAGCTAGCATATAGCCAGGTGATAGTGACACATGCCTTTAATCCCAGCACTTGAGAGGCAGAAGTAGGGGCAGGGTCAGGGGCAGGGTTAGAAGCAGAGGCAGAGGTGGGTGAATATCTGAGTTTCAGACTTTCTATAGATCAAGTTTCAGGAAGGCCAGGGTTACAGAGAGAAACCCTGTCTGGAAAATACCAGAAAAAAAAAGCTATCACAGAAGGAATGTTAGGCAGTGGTACTATGAAAATTCTAAACTTAATTAGAGATAATAGCTTAATCATTGGTGTCTGATGTCTACACCCCTGGTTCTGTTAATGAAAAAAATTCCACATACATATACAGCCACTGGCTGCTACATACCTATCACTGTCTGTAATAGCAACCATTATCCTGTTTTAAGCCTACAAACCACCCCAAGCCTCCGCCATTATTACTGGAGTATTTTAAAGCTCCTTCCAAACATCTTATCACCATCAAAAACATCTTCACTATGTGGGAATTTGCTTATGGCTTGCTAGTAGATCACATGTTAAACAGACAGTATGCATGAGGCCCTAGGTTCTAGATCCCAGCACCACAAGAAAAGCACAAAGCACAAAACCCACCAGTCACTCTTTTGAAAATCACTTTAAAAGCACTTTTGAATGTTTTTTTTTGTTTGTTTTGTTGGTTGGTTGGTTTTTTTTTTTTTTTTTTTTTTTTTTTTTTTTTTTTTTTTTTTTTTTGGTTTTTTGAGACAGGGTTTCTCTGTGTAGCCCTGGCTGTCCTGGAACTCACTCTGTAGACCAGGCTGGCCTCGAACTCAGAAATCTGCCTGCCTCTGCCTCCCAAGTGCTGGGATTAAAGGCGTGCGCCACCACCGCCTGGCTTTTGAATGGTTTAAAGTGTTTTAATACCTTCAAACATCTAGTCAGTGTTTGTCCAGGGTAGCTGATAAACATCTACTTAGTTTGAGATAGCCAAGAAAGAACCACACATCCATTGTATGTGGTTAATAAATCCCCCTTTAACATGTGACCATTGCCAGTTTAATATTGTCCATTGGTTAGGTCATCTTTCCTTTCGCATGTCTTACATCGTTTTCATTCAAAGCATGTTTTATATTGTTTAATTATTTTTTTTACTTTTAATTAAAATGTAATTACATCATTTCCCGTTTGCTCTTCTCTCCCCCAGCCACTGTCACAGCTCTGATACCTCACATGTATGGACTCTTTTTCTTGGTTATTGTTTCATATAGAAACATGAATACATGCATAAATACAACCTGCCGAGCACATTTAGAGTTGCTCTTTGTTTCTAGAACTTCCTAGGGATATACTTTGTTTTCTTGGAGTTTGTGTTTATGACTCTTCCTTTATGCTGGAAATCATAGTTCCTAATGGCAGTATTTGAGACAGGATCTCACACTGCTTAGGCTCACTCTTGTCACTTGCTGAAGGTGAGCTTAATGTCTTCTCAGCTCCTGCCTCCAACTTCTAAGTTCTGAAATTACAGACTTGAACCATCATGATGGTTTTATACATTTCTGGGAATTGAACCCAGGGCTTCTTGTATTACAGGCAACCTCTGTACTACCAATGAGCTGTAGCTCCCAATGACATTAAAATAATTATACCCACTGTGTGTGTGTGTCTGTGTGTGTGTGTGTGTGTGTGTGTGTGTATGATTTGAGTGCTTGCCTATATATAGCTTCCTATAATAACACTGGTGGGCCTGGGGTGGCCTTAGGTTCAATTTCCAGCACCAATAATAAAAGAACTACTGACAACTAATGGCTTCTGAAAGAGAGAAAGAAACCTAGGGATGGGCCCATAACTGGTTACCCAATACAAAGTGGTCATCCTAAAATCATACACACACATCCACATTAACTGGACTCATCAGGTTGTATTTCTATTTTTGCATGTATTTAACAATAATAAAAATGAGGCCATTAGTTGGAGAGAGGAGCCATGAGAAAGGTTGGGGGAGACAGACAAGGAGGAGGGAAATGATCTAAGTATGTTTTAACATATAAAGTTTTCAATAAAACCATAAATACTGAGGCCAGGATGGTTTACATAGAGTTCCAGGATAGCTAGGGCTACACAGTAAGGCCTTGTCTCAATAACAATAACAACAATTAATATTTTTCCTCAGAGGATATATCCCACTGAGGAGGCATAGCCACTTACCCCTGGTATTAAGTAACTTGAAGTCTTTCTCTGTGGGTTATGCCAGCAACTTAATTGATATAAGATTATGTTGGGGGGCTGGAGAGATGGCTCAGAGGTTAAGAACACTGTCTGCTCTTCCAGAGGTCCTGAGTTCAATTCCCAGCAACCATATGGTGGCTCACAATCATCTATAATGAGATCTGATGCCCTCTTCTGACCTGCAGACATACATGCAGGCAGAACGCTGTATACATAATAAATAAATAAGTCTTTAAAAAGATTATGTTGGGTTGTTGCATTTTATTGCCATTTTATTATGTGCTATGGCTATGCAAAACCTCCATACAGTTCTGATATCATAAATGCCTGTAGACATAATCCTTCCACAAGCACGGTGCCAGCACATCCAAGACAGTTCCAACAGCTGACTTTTATAGTTTTGATTGTTGTTTTCTCCTGAGGGACAGGTGGGAAGGAGGAAACCAAAAGCATGTTAAGGACTATGGAGCCCAGAATAAGTTGTGAGTCAATGTTTCTTGTTGACATGAATGTAGCCATCTTCAGGAACCCAGTGCCTCAGACCCATGCATGTGGCAAAACCTTCCCCAGATGAGGCTCAGAGGGGATGGCAGAGCTTTTCTCTGGTGAAAATGCAAATGTTGACAGTTGTCAACCACAGTTTCCTCCTGGATGGCCATAGCCTAAGATCCTAAGATTGCTTGACCAAGAGACCTCCTACTGAGATTAGTTAAACATGTGTCCTTATTCATCTGTATCCCCAAAGCACTACTTCTTTTTTTGTTTAAGTTTTATTCACTGTTTTATGTATTCACCATTGCTCTCTTCAGACACACCAGAAGAGAGCATCAGACCCAATTGCAGATGGTTATGAGCCACCATGTGGTTGCTGGGAATTGAACTCAGGACCTCTGGAAGAGCAGTCAGTGCTCTTAACCACTGAGCCATCTTCCCAGCCCCTCCCTACTCCTTATTCACCTATGTACACTACACTGACTGTCTTGATTCAGATGTATAAAATAAACACATCGAGAGATTCCAGGTTGTGGCGGCAGTTGGTGACTGACCTCTATCAGAATGAGAACAACCTATGGGATCCCAGCTTTCTCAAGACTTTCTTTTCCTTAGGTCTCTGCCTTGGGCAATCCTTTTTTCATCTCTCTGACCTCCTTTATATTGACCACCCCCCTTTGTGTATGTTTTAGCACATACAGTATCATTGTAGTGCATAGTTAACCACCACAGTTACAATTTGTCTCCACTTGCTACAGAGTCACAAAGTATCTCTCACTTTCAATTTCTCTACTTGTATGCCTGTATGCCTCTGTGTGTGTGTGTTTGTCTGTGTGTATACATGAAAGGACAAATTACTGAAGTCATTGAATCAGTTCTCTTTTTCCACATGTGGGTCCTAGGGATGGAACTTATGTCATCAGACTTGGTGGCAAGTGTCTTTACCTGTTGAGCCATCTTGATAGCCTTGGCTTTGTAGATTTTTACAAAGAAAAGGATGTAACAAAAATATTCTAGTTATGAAAACTCTGGTTCTCTTGTTTCCCCATGACAGTTTCTTCAAGGTATTAACTTTTGTAATGATAAATTTCTTGCTGGAAGATATTTTGTAATAATGCAAAAGTCTTGTTTCTCATTTTTTACTGCCATTTGTTTTAACTTCTGTTGATCATTCCTGCCTGCAACGGTGACTGTGTCTTTGTGAAGGGGTGATTCCCACCCACCTCAGTCTGTGTATATTTGTGTGTGCACATGCACGTGGAGGTCAAAGATTAATGTCAGGTGTCTTCCTCAGTCACTCATCTAATATTTTTTGAGGCAGGGTCTCTTACTTATCCTGGAGATTACTTCAGCTAGACTGACTGACAAGCAAGTGCCAGGGAACCTCCTGTCTCTGCATCTTCAGCACCAGGATTACAGACAAACAATAGCTATGCCCTATTATTTTCAGCATACTTTCTACATGAATTAATTGAAATTCTATTGTAAGGGAATGTTACTCTTTTCTCTTATTCAGTTATGTATCTGTGAAGGATTTGTGGCTATTTGTTTCCTGTGGGTTATAATGTATCACTACAGCACTCATTTCTTCCTTCATCCTCTGTGGATGACAGAACAGGACAGAACAGGTGACCAAGCTGCCAGTTCCAAGGAGAGGTGACAAACCAGTCAAAGCATACAAGGGACCCTGTAAAAATGTTTGGGCACTTTCTCCTCCCATGGTGCATTGACCATGGAGATCATACATTCAAATATTAGAGTACTTTTTATCCTGGGTTCTCAAGTGACTGCACAGAAATGCTACCTGACCAATCCTCACTGGACATTTGAGTGGAAAAGTCAACCTCTGTTTCTCTGACCCAGTGATGATTTGAAGTTAACTGATCAAGGCAACATAAACACCTCCACTGTGGCTAATACAGTCCAAACTTTGAGAAATCACCATCTGCACATTTCCCTTGTTCTCATAAAGTCTTGTGTCCTAATCTTTATAGTGTTTGGGTAACAACAACACAGGAGATACAGGATTCTGTCTTTTCCCAAGCATAAAGGACAGACGAACTGCTTGTCTATCACTGAGTCCCCCATGAAAAGAAGCAAGCTAACGGGAAATCAAAGAATAAGCGCTAAAAAGCTAAACTCTTGGATGTCTGTGGTCAACTAGTAATATTTGCTTTCATTTACTTATATTTTTGAGGTAGTCTCACTAAGTAGTCCAAGCTTGCCTTGAACTAAACAGCCAGCCTGGCCTCCAACTCTGGCTATCGGCTTACCTCAGACTCCCTAGGGAAGGAATGACAGGCATGTGCCACCACACCCAGTAACATCCAACATTCAACTGTTAAATCTATTTTTGTTATTCTCACCCAAGTCAACCAGGGCAACGTTTTGCAAAGGCTATGTGATCTTTTAAAGACAAATTAATGGAAGGGCCATTTCTAGAAACCAGATAGTCTGTCTTGCTGTCCCTGGCACCATGGCTTTTCTGTGTACTGGAACGAGGCTGCCAAAGCTGTACCACCTGCCCGACTGGGCAAACAGCAGGACCCGCCTTCACCCCTTCTTCGCTGGTCTGTGGTACTCAGTGCAAGAGGAAGGAGAGACCTCTCCCCCCCCCAGGCCCCCACTTTCCCACGCAGGCGCCCTAAGAGTCCCGCCTCCTCACCCGCTAGCCACAGCCCCACCTCATCTTTAGTTAATTAATGGGCGGCCACATGTTCCTCAGATGGGCGTAGCCATCGCCCGCAACCATTCTGGTTGGCCTACAGACTGGCGCGGCGTGTGATGCCGTTGCGACTCCGTCACTGCGTTTAGGGCGTGGCTTCGGCTCCGGGCGCCTCAAGGAGACTTGGGGACGCCCGAACCACTCCTTTTGAGTGCCTGGGTGCCGCGGCTGCCGCGTGAGTCTGCTGCGCTCCATGAGGAAGATGCTTGCCGCTGTGTCCCGCGTGTTGGCAGGCGCTGCGCAGAAGCCGGTGAGGTCGCCTGATCCCAGGAGGCCGGGGTGGAGCTGGAGCTGGCCTGAGGCGGGGCAGGAAGAGGGCGGGCCGGGCCCCTCCTGGAGCGCTCGGCTGGGTGCTGGGGACGAGCTACGGAGCTTGGGTGGGCTTTCCCCGCAGTACTTGTCGACACTGGCCAGGGGAGGAGCGGCTTGAGAACCGGCCCGGTCCCCTGTGCCTCCCCCAATCCCCGCTGGCGGAGCTTCACGCCAGCTCCCCAGCAGCGCCCCACAACTGCTCATTGCTTATGGGGCACTGGGAGGAGGAGCTTGGGTTTGCTCCAGCCTCTCTGGACTCCGCTGACTTCCACTCCCCGTCATGTCATTGCTCTTAGCTATGAGGCCACGTAAGACGAAATAAGGAGCTCCCAGTCCCGGGAGTCGGACGTTCCGTGCGCACTCCGACTTCGTCGTTTACTAGTCTTGAGTCTTCCAAGTACCATCAAGAAGCAAAGAGATTTTTAAAAAAATCGTCCCAGGGCTCAGTTTTCTCGTCTCTATAATGGAGATACTGAGAACGCTACCTTGTGGGGTTATCTTGGCCAGTGGCACGTATGTCAACCCTTTTGCCTGCCACCTGGCAAGTACGGGTGTCCAGCTGCGTGAGCATTTGTAGATCACCTGTGTTCTGTCCCGAGGAAGGTTCAGAAGGGGTCAGGTTCACGGAAACCAAACTTCCTCCACTCCCTGCTCGTCTGAACTTTTTCTTGGCAGTCAATTTTAGAGCAATCGAGCGTAACCCAGAGGAAGCCGCCTTTACCCTTAAACACACAGAGGCTTAGAGTTCAAAAGTAGCGAAAGAAAACAGCAATAGTTTTCGGAGGGTTAGGATTAGAGGTTAAGACTTATGGCCCGGCTTTAAGAGCTGTCTAATACCTAAGCTTTTAGCGTTTTGACCTCTAGCCACACAGAGGTTGCTTTCTCTAGGTGTAACTGCCATCATGCTTTGACTTGTAATTCTGGTTCTGTTGATTTCTTTAGGATTTGATGCAATTCTGCCTAGTTTGGGGAGGTTGTGGAAAGGTCGAAAGTGTACTTCTTTAGGGATTCCATTAAGTAATGGGAAAACACTGTTTGATTGAAAATGCCATATTCGTGTTTGAATCGGAACCGGCAGCAAAGCACATATCCAAAATTTATTGAGCTCTTACTGTGTGCCCTAAATTCGGCCAGGATCTTCACAAGTGTTAAAACTGCATCATCAATTTTCAGTTGGTTTGAACACATTTCTTGTGTGCAGAAATTGTTAGTTGAAGGGAAATTTGTGACTTGGGGCTGGACATGAGAAATAAAATTGAAAACTAAAAGAAGCTTTGTGCCTCTCAGCGGAAAGAAAAAAAAAAAAACAGCTCTTACTAGGATCAAAGTTTCTACATGTTGAATTAGAATCGGAAATCAATAAAAATCATACCTTCTGCTTTTAAGACATGTGCTCCCCTTTTGGAGTATCGAGGGCAATAGGAAGCTGGGAACCCCCTTAAATCTTCCTTAGACACTAGAAGCTAACCTTAGGTGTTGTATTGCTTTGTCTGAAAGTCGTTTACCATTTCCTTTATATTCACTTTACAGGGGGTGGGGGGAGGCGGGGGGGGGGGGGGATAGATTCTAGAGTCTAATTCACCATAGGAAGTACCCAGTTATTTTCTCACTTCTGGTTGTGGTGTAACATCTTGTTGTGGTGTAGCTAGCTTTTATTTTTTTTTTTTTTTTTTTCTTTTTTTTTTTTTTTTTTTTTTTTTTTTTTTTTTTTTTTTTTTGAGACAAGGTCTTTCGCTATGTAACCATGGCTGGCCTGGAACTCAGATTTCCTTGCCTTCTTTACCTCCGAAGTGCTCACTTTAAAATCTCCTGTGGCCACATCCGGCATGCTAATGGGGGAAGAGAAGTAGGTTGCTTTGTCTGTATCTCTTTATGTCTCACTGTGTAGCTCTGGCTGGTTTGGAACTTGATGTGTTGACTAGGCTGGCTTCCAATCAGAGATCCAGGCCTGGCTCTGCCTCTTGAGTGCTGGGATCAAAGGAATGCAGCACCATGCCTGGCTACTAGTTTTCTTTGTGCCTATAGTTGTTACATGGTAATTAAGAACCCTTCTTGATGCCTTTTAGAATGTTTCAAACTTAAGTTGTACCTTTAATCTCGAGAGTAGACCTTGTATCTCTTTATCATTTGCAATTCTAAGTAATTGGAAATTTCTTTATTTCTGCCCCTGTAACACAAACTAGCTCTTGAGGTTTTTTTTTTTTCTTCCTGTTATACTGTGAAAAGACTTTTCAAATTTACTTAAAGCCTTGCAAAAAGATCCTTTCCAATAGTAAGCAGTGGCCAGCCAAACGTGTGTAAGGAGAGCTGTGGTGGCCCAGGGCTACTTAGAGGGGGATGGGGGCTAGGTACTTGCTCTTTGATGGTTGCTGTGATAGGCTTAAAGTTAATCCCCTTATCTTCCTCTGAGGCCTCCTTGTGCTTTGTACCTTTCCACTTTTTAATTTTGCCAGTTGTTTTTCCCCCTTAAAAATTAGGGAAACATGGCGATTTACCTCAGGCTGAAAAAGGTTGCCTCTTTCTCCTCACACTTTTTGAATGTGAAACTTCGAAATGGTTTACATGGTTTAAAAGCTGTGCTTTTATCTTTAAATGGGGTCGAAGCTTTCAGAGTCTGTAAGACCGAACCACATTTAAATGTTTTTTTTTTTTCCTTTTTGCCTTATCACTTGTATTTGTTATGCTTTCTTTTGTGAGATTTTTTTACTACTATTTTTTTTTGTCTCTGCATATTAGCCAAGCTTTTTTTTTTAAAATTCATGTTGGCACATTCTGAGAATTCTTAAATACTTTTACTCGGTCACTTGAATAATTCTGTATTTAGATACTTTATTTTTTATTATTTATTTATTTATTTTATTTATTATTTTATTTATTTTTTTTTTATTTAATTTTTATTTTCGTGAGTAGATTGTTCAAGGTCTCCATGAGAGGAATTTCATTAGGGGCTCCGAGAGAAAGCTTGCCCTTAGCAATGTGAGGTCATGTGTTCAATCCCCAGCCAGCACCACCCCTGCCCCGCCCAAGAAAAGAAAACCAGACAGGAATCCCATTTAAAGTTCATGCTTGTTGTTTTGGTTTTCTGAGAGGCACTGAGGGACACAGTCATCTTCTTACAGTCCTGTCCCCTGCTCCTCCCCTCCCCCCAGCCTGGCTGTCCTGGAATTTGCTCTGTAGACCAGGCTGGCCTCGAACTCACCCCACCTCCACCTCTACCTCCTAGGTGATGGGGTTAAAGGAATGAGCCATCAGTGCCGTGCTCTATCAACTTTGAGAAAGAACTTAGGTTTTTGCTCTTACTAATGCCTAGCTGGTTTGATCTTTGCTGTAGATGTTCCCCAAATTAGTTTCTGTAGTTGTATCTAGAAATGTACTTTGCAATGCAATAGCTCCACAAAAAAAATTTTTAACTGCTGAAAAATAGCACAACCGTTTGTTTGCTACCTGGCTAGTCTCAGGTTTAGTTTTTCTTCACTTCAAGATAGATATGTTTACACATTGTCTCTTCCTCTGATTTAACTGCAGCACCCGTTACTAGTATTTCGATTTTCCCTTGGGTAAGTGTGCCATTGTATTTGTTGGCTTTGTCGGATAGTAGTATAGTAGTTGCCAAAGTGTGCTCCTCCCCACTTTATGTCTATGGCTTTGTAAATGTTCCTATTTTCAGTTACCTGTGGTTAGCTGTGGTCTGAAAATACTCAATGAAAAATTGCAGAAAGAATTCATGAGTTTTAATCTGTGTGCTGTTCTGCCTAGAACGATGCCATCTTGCTTTCCAGATTAGGATATAAATCATCCCTTCTGCCAGGTATCCGCTTTGTATACTCCAGCTCCCTGTTGTACAGCACCCGGGTGCCATCTTGATTACAATAAAATCAGCTGCCTTCCTATCATAGTCTTTGCATATACCATTCAGTAGTCCCAGTGGTTTTAGGATTCTACTGAGGCTCTAAGACTATCTCCTGGGCACAATGGAAGGTGCTGCATGCCTCTCATTCCAGCATTGGGAGGAGGCAATGGAAAAGAGCAAGAGAGACAGAGTATCCACTTGGAGGTATATGGAGCATGGTGATCTTAACCCTCACCAAGGTCAAACCCAGTGCTACAAAATATATTGTGTTACATATTAAATGTAGTTTTTTTTTTTTTCTGGGATCTGATGAATATGCTTCAGATCTCCAGGAAAAGCAGCTCTGCGAGTTTACCTGCAAATATGTGCAGATGTGGCAGAAAGTGGCTAACCTTGAACGATTCTGGTTTGTGGTCTAATGTGAACCTTAGCGATCACACAGAATGTTGTTCAGAGATTTCTTCAGTTGTGAAAGTAGAAAGGAATGGGTAATTCTAAGCAGTGATAGCCACTCAGACATCAAGGGAACACAGTTTTTAAGAAACCCTTCTTCCCTTAAGGGGCTTCAAGAGGAACCTTCTCAAGATTAAGGCTGTTGTGTTGTAGAATGGCTAGCCCCGGGCCATTGTTACCAAGCACTAAGTGATGTTTCTCATTAAGGTATTTATCTCATACTTGCGGATTTTTTTCTTTATGGGTATGTATGTTGGAAAAGCAGTTTGCCTTAGATAGGGATTAATGGATAGTTTTATTTGAAGTGCTTTGCAAATGAACCTTCCAAAGCCCACATGTAATCTAGTTACTTTAGTTTGGCTGGTAATTATTATTGTTCTCACAGTGATTTCTTTGAAAACAAAGCAGATGAGTTTGGCGTTTGCCATTCTCCTTTTTGCCTTCAGATAATGATAAGGCTGTGTTTTAAATCTGTGCTTTAAGCATGGGTTTAGGATAGTAATGACTTGCTCTTGACAGCAAAAAACCCCAAAACAATGACTATTTGCATGTTTTTGTTTTCTAGGCAAGCAGAGTGCTGGTAGCTTCCCGTAATTTTGCAAATGATGCTACATTTGAGATTAAGGTAAGAGGTGTTTCACTTTACTCATTATTAGCCTTGGAACATGTACAGCTCGAGGGCAGTTTCACCTTCAAGGAGGAGTGTTTTGATATTGGTGCTTTGAGGGTGAAGCCACTTTTCTTCCAGATTTCAAAGGCTCAGAGAAGTTGAGCAAGAATTAGTTTAAGGGGGACAGACTTTAGAAATGTGCTCTAGTTGTGCTGTCCAACCTCTTGACAGTCTGACATGTTGTCATCTACAAGTAAGTTGGGGTGCCCCCAGAGCTATCTTGGCACATGGCCTATCTTGAGCCAAAGGTTGGACACACGTGTGGTATGGGGGTGTGCTTCAGTGAAAGATTGATGATCATAAATTTAAGGAATCAGAAACATTTTGAAGCACTGTTTTTATTTTATTTTACCCCAGGGTCTCATGGAGCCTGGGCTAGTCCCAAACTATCTAGCAAAGGGATAACCTTGAACTCTTGATCCTGTAGTCACCTTTCAAGTGATAGGTGTATGCTATCACATATTATCCTTTCTTCCTTTCCTTCCCTCTCTCCCTTCTTTTCTTTCTATTCCTCCCTCCCTTCTTTCCTTCCCTCCTTTTTGGTTTTACAAGACAACGGTCTCTTTGTGTCGCCTTGGCTGCCCTGGAACTCACACCCCTGTAGACCAGGCTGGCCACAGGCTCATACAGATCACCTGCCTCTGCTTCCCGAGTGCTGGGATTAAAGGCTTGTGCCACCACAGCAAGCTCGCACATTCTTCTTGAGGAACCTCTGAGGCCTGCATGTCTTTGCTGTTGTTCAAGTTGTCTGTTAGTGGAGGTGGGTCTTAGAATGAGCCAGTAGTACCTGTGGGGTAGTAACTGGAGGGTGACCATCTTACTCCACTTCAGAAATGTGACCTTCATCGGCTAGAAGAGGGCCCTCCAGTCACCACAGTGCTCACCAGAGAGGATGGGCTTAAGTACTACAGGATGATGCAGACTGTGCGCCGGATGGAGCTAAAGGCAGATCAGCTGTATAAGCAGAAAATTATTCGTGGTTTCTGTCACTTGTGTGATGGTCAGGTAAGTGATAGGTTTGTTATCCAGACATGGTACTGGGATTGTTTAAATAGGTTGCTTCCTTCCTTCCTTCCTTCCTTCCTTCCTTCCTTCCTTCCTTCCTTCTCTCTCCCCCTTATCACTTTCTTTTACTTCTCCTTCATCCTATCCTTTTAACATTTAAACTTCACCATTTCTTTACCTATTTTGTCATGTGTGGGGCACATGTGTGCCACTCTGTGTGTACGTGTATGTGTGTGGTGGGGGTGTCAGAGGACAGCTTGCAGCAGGATTTGGCTCTTCCCTTCTACCGTATGAGTTCCAGGGACTGAGCTCAACCTGTCAGGCTTGATAGCAAACTCCTTTAC
The DNA here is from genome assembly GCF_011762505.2 of Arvicanthis niloticus. Taxonomy (NCBI): domain Eukaryota; kingdom Metazoa; phylum Chordata; class Mammalia; order Rodentia; family Muridae; genus Arvicanthis; species Arvicanthis niloticus. The sequence continues at coordinate 29,028,963 of NC_047679.1, forward strand.
TCTCACTGCCTTGTCTCTGCCCTCCCACCCACTTTTTTTGAAGCTAGGTTTCACTGCCTCAATGCTACTTGAAACTCCTAGAGCTTGCAGGGCACAGCCTTATCCCCCAGAGTGCTGGGATAGGCATGAGCCACCACACTTAGCTTTAAATATAGTTTCTATTTACTGTTTTTTACTCTGCTTCTTGGGTCAGAAGGCTTTGAGGTAGGGTTTTAGGATAGAAACTAGAATGTAAGGACCCACTGTGAAGTGCAGGCTTAAGAATTCCTTTACACCTAGCGTTTCTGAATTTTATATCTGCTCTTAGAGTTTTATTGCTTTAAAATTTGCTAGAACCCTACTCATCTATATTGTATAAATTCCTGGGGAAAGGGGGCTATTTTGTTGCTTTATGGGTGTATTAGTTACTTCCTTTTGTGACAGAATAGCCAACCAAAGCAACATAAGGATGTGTTGATTTTAGCTCACAGTTTGAAGTGCAGTCTGTCTTGAAGGCATGGCAGAGCTGGTTGTCTTGTATCTGCATTCAGAAAGCAGAGAGGTGAATGCTGCTGCCCACCTTTGTCCTTTTTATGTCACTCTGGGAGTCTAGCCTGTGGGTGTCCCCACATTTAGGATGGGTCTTCCCACTTGAATCAGAGAAACTTCCTTATACACACCCCCAGAGATTTGTCTTCTAGGTGATTCTAGAGCTGTTTTAAAAATATCTATTTTAGCTGGGCAGTGGTGGCGCACACCTTTGATTCCAGCACTTGGGAGGCAGAGGCAGAGGCAGAGGCAGAGGCAGAGGCAGAGGCAGAGGCAGAGGCAGAGGCAGAGGCAGGCGGATTTCTGAGTTCAAGGCCAGCCTGGTCTACAGAGTAAGTTCCAGGACAGCCCGGGCTACACAGAGAAACCCTGTCTCAAAAAAAAACTAAAAAAAAAAAAAAAATCTATTTTATGTATATGAGTACACTGTTGCTGTCTTCAGACACACCAGAAGAGGGCATCAGATTCTATTACAGATGGTTGTGAGCCATCATGTGGTTGCTGAATTGAACTCAGGACCCCTGGAAGAACAGTCAAGTGCAGTCAAGTGCTCTTAACCACTGGGCCATCTCTCCAGGCCCATACTAGCATTTTTTAAGTTGACAGTTAATGCAGACACAGTTGGTTATGGCTACTGGTTCCAAATTCAGAAACCTGTGGGAGCTAGCTAGGTAGAATGAATGAGTGAAGCAGGCATGTATAACAAAATAAGATGGATCAATGGGGAGTTGGAATGGTTATGCCCCACCCAGAAGGTGCCAGGACTTGGTTCTAGTCAGTTACTTCCGTATGGAAACAGAACTGATGAAGGCTTCTTTGGTTTTCATTACATTCTATTGGGTTATTTTAAAAACTCTCCAGGTTAAAGGAAATAGCACATTTGTGGATTGGTTATGGTTTCTGGTTTGGACCTTACCCTCTACTTTGTTTTTTAGGTTCCTAGTAGCAGGATTTACTACCAGGATTTTTTAAACTGGTTCTAATAAAAACTTTTTATTCAAAAGTAAAAATGGCATTGCTTCCTAGTTCTTCCTTTACTACAGGAAGCCTGCTGTGTGGGCCTGGAGGCTGGCATAAACCCCACGGACCATCTTATCACTGCCTACCGAGCTCATGGCTTCACCTTCACTCGGGGCCTGCCTGTCCGAGCAATTCTTGCAGAGCTAACAGGTTTGTTGTAGATTTACAAAGAGGGGGTAATAAGTGTGGGGGGGGGAGTATTTAGATATCTCCCATTAAGTTGCTAAGCATTATGAGTTAGTGGTCAAAGAAAATTGAAACGAGCCGGGCAGTGGTGGCGCATGCCTTTAGTCCCAGCACTTGGGAGGCAGAGGCAGGCAGATTTCTGAGTTCGAGGCCAGTCTGGTCTATAGAGTGAGTTCCAGGACGGCCAAGGGCTACACAGAGAAACCCTGTCTCGAAAAAAAAACCAAAAAAAAAAAAAAAAGAAAAGAAAAGAAAAGAAAATTGAAACAAGCCTTCTGGTGTGGCATTTTGTTTGGTACCTCTGTTGTACCTTTGAGGAAACCATTTATGAGGATATCTGACCCCCCCAGATGAAATTGAAAAATCATAGCCTTGCACAGTAGGAGTAAGATTTGCTGTCACTAAAAATGCCAGCAGAAGTCTAGTAGAGAAAGTAAGTTGGGTGAAGTGCTTTGTAATATGCCAAGAGATTCTAGATAGCCATTTAATATTCCTCTTTCCGCTGACATTTCTGAGTCCTATATTATTTAGTGTACCAGTGTAGAAGTCAGGTTTATGTACTCCCTCCAAACCCAATGTCAAGACTACGTGCTAACTTAGGGTAAGTGATTAGAGATCAGACACTGGAGTTTCCCTTCAGACAGGGAGACAAGGAAGAATGTGTTTTCCCCAAAGGGTCAGGTGTTTAGACAGTTGGGTTTTGTGGTGGTTTACTGCTTTGGGTGGTTGGTTTTTCATGCATGGATGTGTGGTGCCATTTCTAGGACGAAGAGGGGGCTGTGCTAAAGGGAAAGGCGGATCAATGCACATGTACGCCAAGAACTTCTATGGGGGCAATGGCATCGTTGGAGCACAGGTAATTGACGAAGAGCAGATGGCGTCGGTTGATTTGGTCCTGGTCTGTGTCTTCAGGAACTTCTTCACCCCAGGGAACTTCTCTCAAAGGATTTCAATAAAATGTGGGAGTTTGGTTTGTTGTAAACACTTAATCTTACCAATTTATGAATTAATAGGAAGATTTGGGTAGTGATTTAAAGTTTGTTCTTTTTGCTCTGTCTCATGAGTAAAAGCTCTTACTTTCATTGGGGAGTCCTCATTCTTATCAATCAATGAGAGGTGAAACATTAACAGCATACAACAATGGCCAATGCAGTAGGTTTTCATTGTATAATAGACCTAGGCTTCTCCCTTTATCTTGTTAGCATCAGTAGTTAAATCTTTGGGTGGACAAATGTCAGTGCTTGTTGAAACAGTGTAGTATTTATTTATGTTCTGTTGAAAATAACCCGGTAGGTGAATAGTGACAGGGTGGGAATGGAGAGCCACATACATCACTAGTTTAGCCCGAGAGCCTCTCCAGCAGTTGAAGTTTAAGAGCATCATAACTGATTACTTTCTATTGGGTCCTTTCCCGGCTGTTTTTCTTAGGTGCCCCTGGGAGCAGGAATTGCTCTGGCCTGCAAGTACAATGGAAAAGATGAGGTCTGTTTGACATTATATGGCGACGGGGCTGCTAATCAGGTGAGTGCATCTCTGAATTTCCAGGTTGTGACTAGTCATGTTTGGACTTACCAAAAAAATAGCATATTGTTTATTGAAATAGCACTTCAGGTGGCAGACTCACATCTGGTTTTTATGGCCATATGAGAGACTTACCTCTTGACATGATTGACCAGAGCCTTCTAGGGGTACATCTCTGTGAGGAAGATCCTCTGCTTTACGCTAATGCTTTGCAGATATGTTCTGTGGTAGGAGACTTTTAAAAACTTTTTAAAAGATCTGTTTATTTTTATGTGTGTGATTGATTGTTTTGCCTGTTATGTATGTTTGTGTGCTGCATGTCTGCCTGGTGCCAGTAGAGGTCAAAAGATCCCCTGGAGCTGGGGTTAAAGAAAGATGGTTGTGAGCAGTCATGTGGGTGCTGGGAACTGAACCTAGGACTTCTAGAAGACCAGCATATGCTTTTAACAGCTGTCCAGGCTCACTTGTAAATATCCAGACTCTTACTTTCTTGGACTCCAGGGCAATGCCAGATTCCTCTAGTGTTAGAACCTTGACTCTTGGTTTCTTTGCTCAGCCTGTCTTGGTCTTATTAATCACCAGTCTCTGGATGGCACTTACTGAGACATGTCCCAGGTACTGAATCTCAGATGTTGCTGGTTCACTCTGATTATCTGGTCCAGTGAGTCTGACAGATTAATGAGTATAAAAGTGATTGGTTGCTCAGTGTTTCTCCATGTTCTTTACAGTGTATCCTATATTACCCACCCCGCCCAATGTATACTAGTCATACAGTGCCCACCACATTTCCCTACAATGGCCAGCACATGTTCCTTTTCCTCATCAAAAACTTGCTTATCAAGGCTCTCTTGGCCTTTGCACATGCTTTCTGTGTTAGGCAGAGCAACAGTTGTTAGGAATGGGAATGGTCCAGAGAAATGAGCAAACTAAACCACTTGAACAGTTTATAAAATATTTTCAGGGTCAAATATTTGAAGCTTACAATATGGCAGCATTGTGGAAATTACCTTGTATTTTCATCTGTGAGAATAACCGCTATGGCATGGGGACATCGGTTGAGAGAGCAGCAGCCAGCACTGATTACTACAAAAGAGGAGATTTTATTCCTGGACTGAGGGTAAGGTCCCTAGCTCCTCTATGGTTCCATTACCTTAGGCCTGAATAGGTCATAAAGTTGAATAGGAGGGCAGGAGGTGTGGCTCAATGGCTGAGAACTTGCCTAACATGTGGGAGGGTCTGGATTCCATTCTCCAGCACCACAATTACAGGACAGTTCAGTTACATTCTGCCCCTTCCACCTTTATTAACAGGTAGATGGAATGGATATCCTGTGTGTCCGAGAGGCAACAAAGTTTGCAGCTGCCTATTGTAGGTCTGGTAAGGTAAGACTGGAAATCTTTTCATAGGCTTTTAGGTTATACATTTATAATGACATTTATCTCTGAGTTCAAAGAAGCCTTTCCAGATAGCTGTTAGAACTATCCTGGGGTGATGAGCTAAGGCAGAGTCCAGTGAGGTAGCACAGATTTGGTGGCTCACCTGGTAAACACTCCGCTTTTCTCTATTCTTGTGTTTCCTTGGCATTTTGTCTTCACTTTGACATCAACTTGACGTTGTTTTGTTGTTTGATTTGGTTAATCCTGTGTTCCCATCCCTTAGTCATAAGCCCCTTGGATGATCAAACTTGAAATCCCTCCCATGTCTACTTTTACTTAATAGGCAACAGGTGTAATCTGTCTTGCTGTTGTACGTTACGAGGGGAACGGCAATGGTGAGACTAGCTTAAAAGGAGGACCAAGTAGCAAAGTTGAACTAGTTGTTCTAAGCCCAGAAAATATGCCCCTGCAATTTATTTTTGGTAAAATTGAGAAGGATGAAATGTGCATAAGTAGGTTTTAATCCACCAGTAAACTCTTGACAACTGAGATGATACATAGAAGGGTTAAGAATGCATTGAATGTCAATGAGTGTGTGTGTGTGTCTCCATTTGAGGCCAGTGATTGTTGGCACCCATTCTCATAGTCTTAATCACTTATGGGTTTGTTTTAGGGGCCCATCCTGATGGAGCTACAGACTTACCGTTACCATGGACATAGTATGAGTGACCCTGGAGTCAGGTAGGGTCATGAGGAATCTGTGTGTGGTTTCCATAGTGGATGGGCAGGCTTTGGGCTACTTAAGGAAAATGGCAAGAGTTCTGCAACATTGGCTTTTACAACTGGATAAAATTGCAGTTTTGTTGGCCTCAAGTGGCTGTTTTGCATCTTACTCTAAAAGCAGCCTGAAGATCCCTGCAGTGTATCTTCTGTGTTATAGCATGAGCAGTCATTTTAAAAAGAGCCTCATGTAACTAAATTACAGTGTAGAATTGAATGTAAGGCAGGTCTGTGATAGAGAATTATTTTGGGGGGGTCATTTAGTTTAGGCATGAACCCAAATTCAGGCATGGCATGTTCTACCTGAAGAGGACTGGGGGTTTGAAAATCTCACTGATAGGGGGCAAGGCTAACTGCCACATGGGAAGTCTCAGTTGTCCCTTTTCACGTAGCTCTAACGTGTAATTCTGAACTAAGAGACTTGACACAGTCGAAAGAAGTCAGTTTAAAGTTTAGCCTTTATAGAATGGACTAAGGGAAGGCAGAGAACAAATAATTCGGGAAAGTGGCTGTTGGGTAGCAACTGCCCCACCATGGAATCCTGCTGTTATTTCAAAAGTAACCAGGCGGAAACTTGGTGTCCAACAGTTTGCTGGCCATGCTGCTTTAGGGGTCTTAGTGAGAAAGGGAAAGCATATCTATATTTCCTTATTGGTAGGTATTGTGATGCTTCAGAACCTGTAATTATCACAACTGCCAGCCCCCATTTGTCCCATCCATGTAAAAATTTGAGGCTAAAGAGGTAGAAGTGATGGCCCTGCCTTCCAGGTCAAAGAAGTGAATCAATACTTGGCCCTAGTCAGAATGCCAGAGTAGCCCCAAGTTGGAACAAATAACTTTCTTTTTTAAAATTTTTTTATTGGTTATGTTATTTACATTTCAAATGTTATCCCCCTTTCCGGTTTTCCCTCCGCAAACCCTCTAACCCACCCCGATACCTGATGCTTCTATGAGGGTGTTCACCCACCCATCCACTCTCGCCTCCCTGCCCTTTTGCCCTGGAATTCCCCTACACTGGAGCATCAAGCCTTCACAGGACCAAGGGCCTCCCCTCCCATTGATGCCTGACAATATGTACTCCATGTGTACTCTGTGGTTGGTGGTTTAGTCCCTTGGGAGCTCTGGTTGGTTGATATTGTTGTTCTTCTTATGGGGTTGAAAATTCCTTCAGCTCCTTCAGTCCTTTCTCTAACTCCTCCATTGGGGTCCCTGTGTTCAGTCTGATGGTTGGCTGTAAGCAGCCACTGTTACTGAAGCCAAGAAGTGCTTGCTGACAGGAGCCTGATATAGCTGTCCCCTGAGAGGCTCTGCCAGAGCCAGACCAATACAGATGTGAATAACTTTCTATAAAAGATGCCTAACAGCCTGCCACCCTGCTATTCCCACAGTGACATGACATCGCTATTAACTTGTTCCTCTCTTTAAAAACACACTCCTGTATACTTCACTCAGCTGTCTGGTCCATAGGCGTTTATGGATCTGTCACTCACTGTGTCTCTTCTCCACAGTTACCGCACTCGAGAAGAAATCCAGGAAGTAAGAAGTAAGAGTGACCCTATTATGCTTCTCAAGGATAGAATGGTGAACAGCAATCTTGCAAGTGTGGAAGAATTAAAGGTACAGTTGCTCTTGGAGGTTTAAGTCTGGCTTTAAAGTTGGGTACTATGACCAGTTTCCCACCCTTCACAAGATGTTACCCTCAGATGGCCAGAGAGTTGAGTGTGTTAAAACTCAGGAAGAAAGTGTTCTGAAGTCTCACAGGGGCTATATTTTGGTTCTCCTGCTGAGAACTAGGAGTTACAGGGCAAGGGAGATGGCTTGGTTGGTAAAGTACCTGCTGCACAAGCATGAGGATTTGAGTCTGGATTCCCAGCACCGAAATCAAATGGGCACAGTGGTGCATGCATACAACACTAGCTCTGGTAGAGGTAGAGAGAAGCAGATTCTTGGAGCATGCTGGCCAACCCTCAAGGATAGATAATACTGACTTAAAAAAATAAGGTGGAGATAATACCTGACATCAGCTCTGGCCTCCACAGACAAGAGTTACATACAAACTCACTGTCTTAAGTGATTAATCACATCCATACAAAAACTTTGTTTCTCCCTGTTTCCTAAAAATATGCTTTCCATTTTAATTCATGTGCTATTGAAGAGTCACGTACTATTACTACCAACAGGTTCTCAAACATTTTAGTTGGTTCTAAAACTGCCCTTGATTGAAAACAATTCATTGCATTGTAATCTGCTGTTTAGGAGATTGATGTGGAAGTGAGGAAAGAAATCGAGGATGCTGCCCAGTTTGCCACGGCTGATCCAGAGCCACCGCTGGAGGAGCTAGGCTATCACATCTACAGCAGTGAGCCTCCCTTTGAAGTACGTGGTGCCAACCAGTGGATCAAGTTTAAGTCAGTTAGTTAATGGGAGACTGTTAGATGGATGGGTGTTCCTCATCTGTTGTAAGGAACTCTTTGTGCTCTCAACTTTGACAGGAAATACCCAGACAACAAAGGTCTTGAAAACATGTAAATTAAGGGAGAGTAAAATTGCATGCAGTTTGTACATTGTTGTATTCGGTGTATTCATGTGAATAAGAGTGTGTTTGTATAGGATTTGAGATGGGTAATGAAGAGTTTATAAACCTTCCTTCACTTCATCATATCCTAGGTCAGTTACTAAAAGGACTGATTCTGCCATTCGGTAGTGTGATCATAGCATGAATGACCTCATAGAGGCATGCTGGGATTAATAATGCGAAGCATAAGTAGACGTGCAGCGGCCGCCAGCGTTAGGTGTAGAGGCTGGATTCGGTTTGGCACTGACCATCATGTCTGATCAAAGGCTATATATAATCATGTGTTTTAAAATAAGTTCAATCACTTCAAAGGTAAAATAATTTAATTCTCTCCATTTAGACATTAAACAAACATGAAATTATACTCCCATAGCAAGGCACACTTTTTTTAACCTTTCACATTTAAGTAATTACACTAGTATATAAAATACGTATGCTTTTATCTTTCCACCAATTGCTATAAGGTATGCTAACATTTTAAATACTAGGTTAGGGTTGACATTACTTACAATCCTGTTTATAAACGAGGATGCTCTAAAATCACACGTGCTTGAATTAAATGAACAGGGGTCTTTCTGTGTACACTAATAGAAGCTTTAGTCATAAGCAGGTGTAGGGTAGTTTTTGCTCATTCTCTCCAGCTTGGCTTATTGGGAGGACTCTTGCATTTGTCTTCTGTGCTGGGAGACTGCATGCCAGAGCCTACAGAGGACACCACCACTGCAAGACAATAAGTTGCGTAAGAAAAGCAAACTTGAAGGCAGCCATCTACTCTTCAAATGTCATCTCTAACTTAAAAGCAAAAAAAGTATGTTGTCTTTTTCTGGACATGGTACCATAGGAATGCTGGTGGCTCTGTGTAGAGGTGTGGGCATTTAAAAAAGCGTGTATAAAGAAAGGTCTATCACCTCATGCCTTGTCACCTTAAACCTGAGAAAATGAGCTGTGTTTGCTATGACATAGGAAAGATAAATTTCAAAGATAGGGGGAAGCTACCAGCATTTTAAAAAACATTCACATGAAAAACCATTTCTGTTATTTAAGTGTTTGGAGGTTCTCTTACCGTAGTCTGAGGCACCTTAGGTCTTCCTTAGTGATGTCATTGAGAATATCAGAAAGTGTATAATCCTCTTCAACAATCTGAAAGATTCGATGTGTGGATAAGCAGCTTTTCAACAATATAGGAATACTTTGATTTAGAAATTTACCTTTTCTATTGTATTTGCGTCCACTCCTTGTAGTTGTAACCAGTCTATAAGCTCTCTGTCAGTTCCCAGTCCATCAGGGGGTGGTGGGTTCTCTGTACCACCTATAATGATTCCAACTTTGTTTTATTTGTATAGTAATGTATAACCATAAGATGCTTCAAAAGTAAAGTGGATGTATAACCATAAAATGCTTCAAAAGTAAAGTGGATGTAATCATGTATCCAAACAGAAATGTAAATGTGATGTGAAAAGAAGATGAATTAAACTTGTTTGATTCAACTACTTCTACAGTTCTTGGGTTCCCTTTCCAGACAGCAGTCATCTCTACCTAAGATGCTTTTAGTAAGTTTGGAACTTGAGCTATTCAGTCTTACTTAAATGCTTGTTCTCAGCTTTAAAGTATCTTATCTCAGGCTGGTTAGTCCTCACTACACTGGAAGTAGAAGTTTGTGTTAAGATTTTGTAGCAGAGCTTCCAGTTCTTCATTCCAAGAGCTACTTCTGTGTCTGAGGGGCAGATATGAGAGTCAGTCTAATGCAGGTATCTTTTGATGCAAAGTTATAGAATAGCTATCAAAGTCAAGATACAGTTTTGCTACCCTTTCCTTTCTTAATCTTCTGAGCGCTAGCCTTACCCATTATGATTTCTGTTCATATAGTATGTGGTAACCTCAACCATTTCTTGACTCAAGGCACAAGTCAGATTTTAGTAGTCTGTCCCTCTTTGACACCTATGTCAGAGCAAAGGGAAAGTGACTCACCATTGGATTTGCATTGTAACTGAAGGTGATATAATTCTTGAGTTTTTTGTTCTAGAATTAGCCGAAGAAGATTCTGGTACTCCCTCTCTTTTTGAACTAGGTGTTCCCAAAGTCTGTTTTTAAAAAAAAAAAGAAACCCATCATTCATGAAGTATTCACATTTCAATTCATATATTTGATGAACATTAGATATTAGTGGGGGGAAGGACACAATCTCATCTGTGGGGCCACAAAGAGAAGCAGGTGGGTGGTGACTAAAGATTTCTGTATTAGTTTTGGCTAGTATAGGAAACCTGGGTTTCTTCTCCTTGACAGCAAAGACCCAATACTGAGAGAGTGTGGGAATATTTTGCAATGGGGTTGATGTTTGGATCCCTCCTGAAATTCTTACTAAAATGATTTAAGAGGCCATGAGAAGGGGAAACTAGTGCCTTGACACCAGTTGAGGACATGTGAGTATACGGTATACATGGGCAGGCAGACCCTCAGACACCAAGTCTGCCTACTTAACTGAAGGTGATACAATTCTGGAGTTAAGTACTTTGAACTTAGACTGCAATGTGCAGAGACGTGAGAAATAGATTATTTTTTTTAGAGCAGCCTTTGTGGACTAAGACAGTTTTGTTTCAACATGTATCAGGAACCAAAACTGAATTTCCTGATGATTATTAGAACTTGGCCCGAAGGATGAACTGGTTATTAAAATCAAGTCAGGTAAATAGCTGAATCTAGGATAGGTAGCCTTCTTAGTTCATTAGGAGCCAAAGCAAGAGTATTTGGTGAAAACAGCCGGGGAGGCAATGCTTCTAGCACTGAGCACTCTTAAGTACCCAGGACTGCCCGTAGAGCATTTAAACCTAGAACAATTCTTAGGAAGTGAACATTCTTTTCCATGCACAGTTTCTTTAAGCAGTTTACTCAGTCTCAGAGGTAGGGCCTTACTCATTTTGTGACGGTCTTACTCATGGTCTCCCTGGGGCATGAAAGGCAAGTCTTTGTACAGTTAAGCCTCAGACTTCCGGATCTCCCCATGCTAGCTCCTTAACAGGGTTGCAAGTCAGAACCATGGCTAGCCTCTTTTTGTTTGCTCATGTATCTAATAAACAGGATTAGTTTATTTTAACCACCTGGCATGCCCTTTTAGTTAGTTTATCTGTATTGGTGAGCAAAGGACTCAAGGACTAGGCTTTAAATTACTGAAGTTCGTTATTCATGTTGCCCTGAGAAAGTACAGCCATAGTATAAGTGAATAAAAACACTGTTTTGTGGTCATTTTTTTGGTGGACACTTCTGCCCAGGCAAGACCATGAAACAAAAATACTAGCATTCAATAAGTCAAAAATCCTTTCTCACCTCTGCCCTGCCTGCCTTCATTAAGTAGCTTGAGCCTCTGTGTGGTTAATGGAAATGATTCCCATGTTTATGCCAGATCATGAGGATAGGCAGGGTGAGTTATTTATTAGCTAGTCACATTAATAGTGAGTTGGATACTATAAAGTGTTATATTACCCCCTACTCCAACTGCTGTGGGCCAGACTGCAGCTGTTCACTGCTGGGCCACATGCCATACCAGGGGCTCTATTAGGATGACAAAACACAGATGATTTTTGATATGGAAGATTTATGTGTGAACTGTGACAAGACACTGTACTGAATCCTGGCATTGAAAGGAAAGAGGCCTTGGTTTTTGCTGAAGCTGTAAATGTACCCTTGTCCCAGTTTGATGACCGTGAATGTATGTTTTCCATGTCTCCAGGAAAATTCTCAATAGTGACCAGGGAGTCTTGTACAGGGTTTGCAAGATCCTGACCTGTTGGTCTCTTGCCTGAGCTTGCTTAGTTGGAGACTTGGGTCCTGCTGGTGGGGCTGGTCCTCCTGGATGGCCACTGAGCCAGGTCTGGTGCCTCTGGGTGTCACATGTACTTCTTGGCTGAGGAGGTCTACTAGGGGATAGTCCCCTTCCACTTCTGTGTCCTTGTCTACCCCTTCAGTCTCAGAAGCAGGCTCAAAGTGGGCTTGGAGCTCTGTGAAAACACAGGTACAGAATGGTACTCACCAAGGCAATTCAATGCAGTGCTTGCTATATGAGGGGACTACTGACTAAAGAGATGACTTGATTGGACTCTGCAGTGTGAACACGGCCCTTCCCAGTTTACACAAGAAGAAACTGACAATGAAGGATGTAAAGACCAGCTAGCTGCAAATGGTACAAACAGGCCAATGCTCTGCTTGGTGCCTGTTCCAAGGAGCAGCTGAGAGAGCAGGCAGCAGTGACCAGCAAGGGCTCGGTGCCAAGAGGAAAGGGCAACAATTCTAAAGCCTGCCATCCTCAGCCAGAGAAGCAACCTGGGCACTACAGTTCAAAAAGAAAGCTTGGGGCACACAGCTCAGAGAGGTACAGCATGTGCTTCAGAACACAAGACCCTGAGTTGGTCCCCTGGAATGACCATGCAGGTGCACGCACCCACACATAGTAAGATCTAGAACCATTATAGGACAATTCTAAGGGAAGAAACAGTGTGTGATTATCAACTATCTGATAAGCATGAGAGAGCATGCACACTGAGGAGGCTGTACGAGCACTAGAGGTTCCCTGCCTTCAAAACTTGACTCCCCGTTAAGATCAAAAGTATAATCTGTACACAATCATTATTCCGAGGAGGTAGGTAAACAGGTCACCATGAGATGTTATCATAGGCATTCAGCCCCAGAAAGATCTACGGCAGTTTTACTTAACGGCAGGGAAGTAGAAAGCCAAAATGAGACAAAGCAACAGCTGTTGGATGCTGAGGATATTACTGGTCTTTTCAGCAGCCTGAATCTGATCTTGAGTGCAAGAGGGCACTTACCTGGAATGAGAATGGTAACTGCAGCCTGCACAGCTCTGCGAATGATGTTGTCCATTGCAAACATCCAGTGGGGCCTAATTAAGTGGTTTCTCAAAATTCTGTTGACCTAAAGAAATCACAAAAGTTCCTTTGTTCAGTTGAACTTTTAAGAAACACTTATTAATTCTAATTGGTTTCTATGTTGAGTTAGTGCTATGCTGCCCTGGATTTCTGCCTGGTTCATTCTTCTGAATCCTCCTCAGTGGACCCTAAGTCACAATGGATTCTAAATGACAACTATCACAATGGGATCAATGTCACTGGGCCTCTTGATTGGTTATTCAAGGAACATTTATTGAGCATCTATGACATGACAGACTGACTATATTGGGAGCATGTAACAAGATAAACCAGACCTGGCTTTAGAATTGGAGTAACATACATCTGGACAGGCACAGTAGTATAGCCGCTATGCTGGCCAATGCCATCTTCGCATATCCCATGCTCTCGGTGGTCAAATGCAATTGGTACACTTCACAAAGTGATGTTATTACTATATACCTAATGTTTACAAACAGCTGCTAAGATTTGGGATTCAGGTTGTAAACAAATGAGAAGGAATGGGTTTGACAGAAGAACAAGTTGAGTTAACTGGTTTGGCTATCATGATCTCCAGGGCCTGATAGTGCACTCACAGCATCCTGGAATCCAAACAGAATCAGGTGAATCTGGTTGATGGATGAGCTGTCAAAGTCCAGGTCCACCTTTAGTTTTGATATTGTGGCTGCCATCACCCTGTGCTCTGGGGAGCGGATGAAGTCCCTTAGGATTCCAATTATCTGTTTAATGTGGCCAACTGAGAGAAGCAACTCTTCTGAACTCTGAAAATGACACACACACACACACACACACACACACACACACACACACACACACAAATCATTTGAGTGAGTCGGAGGGAAGGCAGAAATTTCCAAATGCATTGTGGGAAAGTAGACACTCCATTTGCTAATAGAATTGTGGGGGCCCCTGAGTAAGGCATCTCTTCCTGAATCCCATCCATATCCTTCCTGTAAGTCTTGGGGATTCTCCCTGGTTGGTGGGTATACATAAAACCTCAGCACTAAGCCAGCTGGGAATGATCCTTCCTTCCTTTTTGGCCACTCTACAGCCGTTGTGGAAGGGAGAGTTCACGGAAGGACAATGTCCTCTTCAAAGTACCTTCCAATCCATAATAAGAATAAGAGAACGCTGTGCTACTACTGTGACCTGGTTAAAACTAGCTTTTCTTCCATAACCATTCTCCCTACAGTGGCTGTTCTCTCCTTGGTGGAGGCTCTAGCACATTCTCAACCTTAATGCTGCAGCCCTTTAATATCATTCCTCATGTTGTAATTCTGAAGATTATTTTTGTTGCTACTTCATAACTAGCTTTGGTACTGTTATGAATTATCTGTATCAATGTGATATGTGACCCCAAGGGGGCTGCCACTAATAGGGTGAGATCCATTGCTTCAGCGTGTTTTATAAGGGGAGAGGGGAGGCCAAGGGAGCGCTAAGCCTCTCAGAGCTTTCAGCTGACATCTGGTTTGTTATCCACCAGAGGGCAGCACCAGCCTACCAACGCCAGGAAGCACTGCAGTAAGCTGAAAAACCCCTTTTTGTCAGGAAAGAGAAGGGTGTTGGGAAGTAAATATAGTAATTACTACACCTATGAGAATGTACAAGGATGTAGGACACTTTATTGTCCCTGTTAACACCTGTTGGAGATCTGGACTAGGAAGAGAGGGTGGGACTATCAGAGGCCTTTCCACGGCCTGTACCTGGATCACACACTCCTGCAAGTTGGAAGCCACTTGATTCTGCTCCTCCCAAAGGATTCTGTACAGGATGGCTCTGCGCTCACTGTCTTTGCGCAGCAGAAAGAGACCAGGGTCCCTCTCCTCTGGGGGTAAGGCTGTGCTTCGGTCATCTAAGGCTGAGTTTTCATCTGGGACACTGCAGATAAACACATTCAACAATTCATGTGTGATTGAGAAGGGTAGCATGTTCTGCCCTGGGGGGAAGCCTCCAGAAAAGAAATTATGGAAGAAGGCTGTTGGATAAGATGTGTGGTATCCCCTCTCTCCTTCTTGATTCCCCCCTTGGTATCTAGGGGAGAGAAATAAGGAGATAAGGGGCCAAAAGGGAGGGGAGGGGAAGAGGGAAAGGACAGGGAGGCAGAGAGCATAAGGGGAAGAGAAGACAAGAAAGGGGAAGTGTGGTGGGGGAGGGGAGAGAGGAAGAACCAGAACAACCAGAGAAGAGAAAGGACAGAAAAGGGACACTGGGTGAAGACATGTCTCCCTGGCTACTCTGTTCCCTGCAAAACCCCTTTCTGTGATACAGCAAGTGTTCCAATGCTGAGGAACAACCAGCACCCTTCAGAGGACCACCACAGGGGGATGAGGGACAATGATAGTACCTGAGAAGGTGGCTCAGCTGATGTTTGGGCACCTGGACTTTCTCAAAGAATGCATCAGGTTGGGCATCTGAGTCTGGGGAGATTGAGCCATGTTCGCTGCTGCTGCTGCCCATAAGCTCTCCTGATGAAGGCAGAGCCAGAGTACCCGTGCCACTCCGAACACCCTCTGTGGAGAAACAGTCAGAGTGTGGCCAGGGCCCCACACAAGGGCTTGCTAATTATGGACTGTTCTAATCTGCTGGTAAACTCTCTAGTGGAAGAATCCTAGTGAAAATGTAGGGGTGGGGTAGACCTCACAATAACGCTAGGCTCTATAGCAAGTTGGTGAGCTACACTGTCATAGCCTCTGATTTACCTACTCAATGAAAAGAGGAAAACTTGTTTTCTTTTTAGAGGCCAACAGGCTCACAGACAGGACTTAACTACATGTAAATGTGTCACGTAAGATTTTGTAACCTTTAGGACAGCAACCACAGGCAGACTTCCCCAGGGTGTCTTTTTTAGTAAGGTCAGTATCAACACAGGATAACGGGCCAGACTTCAAAAATGAAGCACCAGGCTCTACATGTGGGAAAATTACAAAACCCCAGACAAGGGACCTCTTGCCTTCCTCTTCCTCACATTCCTCAAAGAAATACTTGAAGTACAGGAAGGGTGTCAAAGTGATGCCCCCTGTGTCTGTCAGAAAATCGGTGGACAAATGGCTGGGATTGTATCTCTTCAAACCTCTAGGATCACTACTGCTGTTCTTCACAGAAGTGGACCCAGCATGGGAAGGCTGGTCCATAGGGCCCCAATTTCTTTCTCTGAGCATGAGAGGAGCTCAAACCCAGCGTGTTCCCCAGCTGTCCAGGTAGGCCTTACCTGAAGGCTTGAAAGCAATTCGGTTCTTTTTGCCTTTGTTCACCTGCCTTAAGAACCCTTCTTGGAGAAGGTCAGCAGCACTGACACGTTTCTGAGGGTCAGGCTCAAAACAAGACAAGATGAAGGCTCTGGCTTCAGCTGAAAGGGCCTCTGGAATCTCAGGGTGGATTTTAAACATCCCTACCTGCAAGGGAGAGTTAACAGTGTCAGCATTGGATGAGTTCAGGTGCTCGCACTTTCAATACAAGTTGCCATCTCTTGAGAAAAGCTTGGTGACATTTATTTAGATATCCTGTTGCTACACGATGTTTCTGCTCCTCCCATCTACAAATGGAGTCAGCTTCCCCTTCCCTGAAATCTTAGCTAGTTTCTCAGGGCTTATACCAAGAAACTGTTAGGAGAGCAATATTGTGAAGCTTTTTAAGGACTTAGTAGGCCTTATAAAGCATGGTAGAGCCTGCTCTTGGAATCTGGATACCACCAATGTATAAGAAGGGAGCCAGGATAGACAGCCATGTGGAGTAGCTGATCCTTTCCCTGTTGTGCCCTCAGCCATGCAGGAGAGCCCTGTCAGATGATCCCGACCCTTGGGAAGGCCACCAGTTGGACGAACCCAAGAGTAAACCCAGGAAGAACATTGAAAGGCCAATAGCCAGCTCAGAATTCTAAGGAACAACTGTTTTAAGCCTCCAGAGCAGTGGTTCTCAACCTTCCTAATGCTGTGACTCTTTAACACAGTTTCTCATGTTGTGGGGACTCTCTCAATCATAAAATTATTTTTGTTGCTACTTCATAACTGGAATTTTGCCATTGTTATAATTGTGATGTAAATATATGATATGCAGAATATCTGATATGGGATCCCAGTTGGGGTAGAGACCCGTAGGTTGAGACCGGCTGCTCCGGAGGGTGCAGGTTTTCAGGGCAGGAAAGCCTCCAGCTGAGAGAATATTCAAAGGTTGATACTATCTTTCCAGATAAAGACTCTCAGAGACACCACTCTCCCTATCTCTCTACCTCTAGTTTGTCCCACAGCCCAGATTCTTAGCCTCCAGCTCTAAGTCACAAGCAAGCATAGCCTGAGGCTGCCACTTTACAGATAAGCAAATTGCCCATCCTTCAGATAAGATGGGCTGCCCTACAGGCTAAGGTGGTAGCTAAGGGAGAGATAAGTGCTTTCCTCCCAGGACTTGCAAGACCAAGAGCTTCAGTTCTTCCTGCCAGCTAATTGCTGCTCTGCTAAAGGAGGTCCCTGTGATCCACAGTGGAGCAAGAGTCAGTTCCCAGATATATGTCCCATGATGGTATAGAACTCTTCTGTGAAAACTGTATAACTTCTTCCTACGTAACTGTTCTCATTAGAGGCTGCTTTCTAGCCTTTTTAGAAGCTGTTATACTAACCACTGTCTTGCTGTGCCTTTCCCAAGTCCACTGTGTCTTTCATGTCTGTGCTCACTGCCCACTCTTCAGCTTTCCTGGAGGTTGGTTTTGGCTCTCTTGCTCTACTCTGTGAGCTCTGAAACTACAGAGCCTTCCGATTTTATCTCTATAAAGCTCTTAATCAAGTGGCACATCTCATTCTCAAGACACAATGCCTCATTGCTTGAACAAATGAATAGCCTAAGAGAAGAATCCTAAGATGCTGGATAGAATCCAATCACTAGGATTTGAAATGCAGGGCATTATTTGTAGAACCCCTCACTTGAGCAATGGGCAAGAGATGTTGGCAGTGCCCACCAGCACAGGACCTGAATCTAAAGTGGGAAGATGCAGTTCCTCTCCTGGCTCTTTGAATGAAAATGGCAAAGTGGGTAGCACCTGGCATCTTTCAAGTGTATGGTTGGAGTGGGTATAAGAAAGGGTCTCCTGTGTCCCAGGATGGCCTCAAACTTAGTATGTAGCTGAAAATGGTCTTGAACTCCTGATCATCCTGCTTCTACCTCTCAAGTGCTGGGATTACAGGACTGTCCCACCATGCCTGGCATAAGTATATCACTAAAAGTGCTTTCATTATGCTTTTGTTGGCAATAAAAACTGACTTCACCCCCAAAAGTGAATAAATTCCAAAGAGTTTGTACAGCTTATTAGCTAAGCAAAAGCAGGAGACAGGAAGAGGACCAGGAAAGTTACTTTTGCCCTGTGATGAATACAGTTAATGACTGTCAGGTGTGCTTTCTGAGCACACCAAAAGTTCAACAGATCAGAAAGCAGACAGAATGTTCTCCTTAGCACCAGCTGCTCTAGATTCCAAGCTCTGTGATGGAAGCTACAGGTATGGTCTTCAGTGCCCCCATATGGATCCATTGGATGTGCTGAGGGCAAGTTCTTTCTACATTATAGCTCTTACATTGAGGGTTCTACTGGGACTAAAATGTCAGAAGACTCTTGACTTTAGATCTTGGCCTTGGAATTATCTGGGCAGCTGATGCAAGGCAAGAAGGCTGTGGGAACCTCCTGCCAGGGCCCAACTTCAGCGACAGACTCCTGTGTTTCACATCTGGGGAGTTCTGTCCCACCATCCAAAACACCTAAACAAACAAATCTACTTTACCTTAAACATGGCTGCTTGTGGCTCACCAAGCTCATGGAATGGAGGCCTGCTGGTTGCCATCTCAATGATGGTGCAGCCCAAAGACCAGATATCAGCTGGAGCACCATATCCTCGAGGTCCTTGATCAATAATCTCAGGTGCCATGTACTGCAGAGTCCCTATGTGGAAAACAAATGAACAAAGACTTGGGAGCACCATACTGTTTAAAATTCAAGTGGGTTAAGTATGTGATTTTCACTACTTCAACAATGGCAAATGGAGATTTCTCTTGTGAGAAAACTATTTTTGGTTGCATCATTTTTTGACCAGTGATATGTAATATGCTTTCCTTTAACACGATTCACACTGAAGGAGGATTTTGGGGTCTGGGTTACTTCACTCAGGATGATATTTTCTAGTTCCATTCATTTGCCTGCAAAACTCAGGATGTCCTGGTTTGTAATAGCTGAACAGTATTCCATTGTGGAAATGAACCATACTTTCTTTATCCATTCTTCAGTTGAGGGACATCTGGGTTGTTTCCAGATTCTGGCTATTATGAATAAGGCTGCTACGAACATAGTGGAGCATGTGTCCTTGTGACATGGTAAAGCATCTTTTGGGTATATTGACCCAGGAGCAGTATAGCTGGATCTTCAGGAAGAACTATTTCTAATTTTCTGAGGAACCGCCAGACTGATTTCCAGAGTGGTTGTACAAGTTTGCAATCCCACCAATAATGGAGGTGTTCCTCTTTCTCCACATCCTCAGCAGCATGCACTATCACTTGAGGTTATGATCTTAGCCATTCCGACTGGTGTGAGGTGGAATCTCAGGGTTGTTTGCATTTTTCTGATCACTAAGGATGTTGAACATTTTTTTAGGTACTTCTTGGACATTCAAGATTCTTCTGTTGAGAATTCTCTGTTTAGCTCTGTACCCCATTTTAAAAATTGGTCTATGGTTATTTTTAGTCTAACTTCTTTAGTTCTTTGTATATTTTGAATATTAGCCTTCTATCAGATGTAGGGTTAGTGAAGATCTTTTTCTGTAGGGTGCCATTTTGTCCTATTGACAATGTCCTTTGACTCAGACCCAAAAGGACAGGCATGATATATACTCACTGATAAGTGGATATTAGCCAAAAGTACAGAATACCCATGATACACCCCACAGCCCTAAGAAGTAAAACAAGATGGAAGGCCCAAGTGAGGATGCTTCAGTCCCACGTAGAAAAGGGAACAAAATAATCATGGGAGGCAGAGGGAAGGAGGGACCTGGGTGGGAGAGGAGAGGGGATCGAGAAAAGGAGGGCAGAAGCTGTAAGGTGGCAGACAGGAGAGAGGTTCAGAGGGCCAGGAGAATGAATGAAAATATGCAGTTGCCAGGGGTGCAGGTGTGGAGTGGGGGTGGAGGAAGCTCTAGAAAGTCCTGGAGGCCTGAGATGGGGGAGGCTCCCAGGACGCAATGTGGGTGACCTTAGCTGAAATGCCCAACAGTGGGGATATAGAACCTGAAGAGACAGGTAGTCAGACAGGACCCTCAGTAGAAGAATGGGGACACCAACCTACCTATAAAACTGCTCCTGTCTAAAAGAAATGCAGGGATAAAAATGGAGCAGAGAGTGCTGGGCAGTGGTGGTGCACACTTTTAGTCCCAGCACTTGGGAGGCAGAGGCAGGCGGATTTCTGAGTTCGAGGCCAGCCTGGTCTACAGAGTGAGTTCCAGGACAGCCAGGGCTACACAGAGAAACCCTGTCTCGAAAAACCAAAAAAAAAAAAAAAAAATTAAAAAAAAAAAAAAATAATAATAATAATAATAAAATGGAGCAGAGACTGAAGGAATAGTAGACCAGTGACTGACCTAACTTGGGATCCACCCCATGGATGGATACCAATCCATGACACTATTATTGATGCTATATTGTGCTTACAGACAGGAGCCTAGCATGGCTGTCTTTTGAGAGGCTCTACCCAGCTGCTGACTGAGACAGATACAGTTACTCCCAGCCAAAAAATGGACAGAGGTCAGAGACCCCTATGAAGAGTTAGGGGAGGGATTGAAGGAACTGAAGGAGGTGGCAACCCCATATGAAGACCAACAGTGTCAACTAACCTGAACCCCCTTCAGAGCTCCCAGAGATGAGCCACCAACCAAAGAGCATACACGAACTGGTCCAAGGACCCCTTGCACACATGTAGCACAGAGGGTTGGTTTGTCTGGCTTTAGTGGAAGAAAATGAGCCCAATCCTGTAGAGACATGATGCCCCAGGGTGGGGGGATTCTGAGGGGGACACTGTTTCAGAGGCAAAGAGGATAGGAGAGGAACTCTGTGATCGGGAAGCAGGAGGGGGTCAGAAACAGTTAACATGGTAGAGAAAAATGCCACAATGATGGTGATGGTGGTTATAGAGAGATGGCTCAACCAAAATGCAGTGCATAAGAGATACATACAAGGAGGTACATGTGGATGAATAAATACTTGATTAGGCTTTGTCTCATCAGGTTCTTTTCTAACAAGCAAAGATGTACAGGGGGGAGGTAGCCTGCAATGTAGGTTTAATCTCCAGAAAGAGGGATGGGCAAGAATCAGGGGGTATCTCAAAAGCTACTGCTGTAAGAAAACCACGAGGGAGCTCCTGGCCAAAATTTGAATACTGGATGAATTCTATTTTGTCAGAATTAGCTATTAATAGGGAACAGTCTGGGTAAAGCATAATCAACATGAACAAAAAGTGCGGCAGCTGATGCTGTCACTGGAGGAGGTTTTTTGCTATAACAATCAAGGAGGTAGACAAAAAACAAACAAACAAAGGAACAAACAAACAGGAGGAAGTCAAGGTGAAGGGGAGAGCTGGAGCAAAGCCTCAAGTATGGAGTCAAGGGTTCAGCCAAATGAAGGATGATCTGGGGCAGGGTGACAAAAGGTGGCAAGGGAACAACCTTTCTGAAGGCTGACTTTGGACTTAGTCCTGTGGGTCATGATCCACCAGAGGATGCCACAAGGATCCTCTGTGGATTTAGACAAAGATATAACTGGCTATGATGACATTAAAATGAAAGGGAAATGTGTGAGGTAAGGGGGAGGTTGGGGATTTTACTCCCCAACTCAGGGTTTGGGGAATAAAATCTTTTGTTTTAATTAAATATGGCATCAGAATAGGAGAAAGTGGAATGTGGACATCAGGACATCTGTGGAGTGGCAAAGAGGATTAGAATTAAACAACAAGTGCAGAGTTGACCTTAGCCAAGGCGTGAGTCCCATACTGAGGTCCAGAGCAATGAAAGGGTCTGTCTCAAGACTATAAAACAACCAAAGGAGGTTTCCTGAGGTTTTTTTTTAATCAATGAAGTTACTACATTCTTTTGTTGAAAAGCCAATGATGTCATGTTACCATTTTCCCTTCCTATAAAACATCAATTAGTTAATGGAGATAATGTCCATAGTTCTTCCTAAAGACCCAGCTAGCTCAGACAAACCTGGATCTTACTATGTAGTTGAGTTTAACAACAAACTGTCCTAGATTTTTCCTGCCTCAATCTCTAGAGTATTGGGTTCACAGGTTCACAAACCATTATGCGTGGCATCATCATTCATCCAGTGTCTCACTATATAGCCTGGACTAGTGTCTCACTATATAGCCTGGACTAGCCTGGAACTCACTATATATTCCAGGCTGACATTAAACTCATGCTGATTCTTCTTCCTTAGCTCTCCAAGCCTCTAAAAGTGTGAGCTATCATACCTAGATTCCTAGGACAGCTGTGACCAATACCATGTTCTACAATAATGGGAATGTATTCTGTGCAATCTAACATGGTAGCCATCAACTACACATGACTATTATGTTATTGAAATGTGGTTAGTGAGAGAAAAAAATGAGTCTTTAAATTATTTTAAGTTAGTTTCAACCACTTTAAGTCAGTATTGGTAAAGACAAGTAGGTCAGTAGGGTACATATAAAAGCATTGGCTTCCAGAGCCAAAATGAAGGGGGAAACTGCTCAGTTAGTTGCAAAGTTGGGCAAGATGGAAATACATCTGTGTACTTATATTGTGAGGAAATCCCAGTGCCCCAGGAAGGAAACTTGTGGTATTACAATATCCCCTACAGGCTGTTGTTGCTGTGACTAACACAGGGAGTGCTGTTGGCAGGGGATGCTCCTTCTAAGGATCTGTAAGTACAGAAAGATTTAGCATGGTACTGGTTATTAAGCTCTCATGCCGCTCTGCTCTATGATGCTGGGGCTGCTATCTCCATGCCTCCTTAGCTGGAGCTTTCTGCTAGGTTCTGTAACTAGAAGGCACTAGAGAGACTTTGGAAGGGTAGAAGTAGAAGGAGACTTACTCTTCCCTGTATGCTTATTGTTCCTGTGAGCAGGTTTTGATGTGGACCCTTAGTTGACTGTAATATCCAGTTTTTTTTTTTTTAATCACTCTATACTCCTAGAACCAGGTTCCTGCCCCTCAGAGGTATTTACGCCAGCCTAGGCACATATATTCCCTCTTCAAAATTCTGATCCTACCTTACAAGCTGTGCACTCCCACCCTTTATGAAGGCCTCCTGATGTCTTAATCTCCTTTTTGCCTTTTCAGTTTCAGTACTTAGAAAATGTTCTGTGAAAACAATTGGGGTGGTTTATATTTTCTTGACTGGACCACAGCTCACATACTTAAAAGGTATATAAATCTTATTGATATATATCCATTGTACATACTGATTGGTTTCATATTCATACAATTATTTCATATACCTCAAGCATATTCACACCCCTTTTTTTCCCTTTTCCTATTTCCATTCATTTCTCCAGTAGGAGTCTGTCTTCTACTTTTGTGTCATATTTAAATGTGATTTAAAAATTTATATAGGGGGCTGGAGAGATGGCTCAACGGTTAAGACCACTGACTGCTCTTCCAGAGGTCATGAGTTCAAATTCCAGCAACCACATGGTGGCTCACAACCATCTGTAATGGGCTCCATGCCCTCTTCTGGTGTGTCTGAAGACAGCTACAGTGTACTTATACATAATAAAAAAATTTAATCTTTTTAAGAAAAGAATTTATATAGGATAAGGATCCACAAGTGTAAGAAAACATATACTTCTGTCTGACTTATTTTGTTTAGAGAGAGGGGTATATGGAAGATTTGGATGGAGGGGAAGGAAGTGGGAATGGTGTTGTAATCTCAAAAATAAAATAATTTGTAAAAAGAACAAGAGAATAAGTTTATATTATGTAGAATTCAAAAATAGCACTAAACCAAACAGTGATGGCTAACTGACCCCCATCAAATGACTGCCTATTTTATCACCAACTTTTCATAATTGAAACCTACTTATCCCATCACCTTAAGATACATTTAGAATTTTCTCTATATTGTAAAGGTAAGAACTCAGTAAGGACATCATATTATATATTGCTATGTAAGAACTTACTCCCAAATTTAGCAGCTTAAAACAATGTATTGATATGTGGGGTACAGCTCAGTGGTAGTATGTTTTCTTAGCATACATAAGGCTCTGGGATCCATCCTTAACATAGCCATGAGAGGTCATTATGATCTCATATAAGTTCAAAGGGTCGGGGCCCAGCAGCAGCTAGTTGAGCAGGCAGGCAAGCAGTCTCCTATGAGACTGCAGGCCAGATGTGGGTTGTGGCTACACAATTTAAATGGTAGACTAAAGAAGCTAGGTCCACTTTGAAGCTCCTCCATTCAGAATGGGATGAGCAGGAAGTTTCCTAACTTCAATTTCTCATCACCCACATGACATCTTCTAGAGAACTGCTCAAGACAGTTTCTGTCAGTGAGAATCATCTGAGAGAAGAAAGTCGACACTTTGCTGCCACTATCACCTCTAACTTTTCCATTCACTGGAAATAAGTCACTATATCCAGTCCACATTCAACTGTAATGAAGGCCTGGCTTGCCCCGACATCTGACTTTTGGTCAGTATCTGATAGCCTATAAATAATTTCCATGTAGTACTATGCATATGACTTTCACAATTCTGTAAGATTGGGCAAAGAAGGTACCATCTACTGTTATTTCACATTTTACATAGGAGGGAGCTGACGTTTAGAGAAACTAAAAGAGTAGTTGAAGCTAGAACCCAGGCCTATCTCTCAGTTCAGAACTTGATATCACTGAATTATATAACAAATCAAAAAGTATTGCTGAAGAAAAGGCTGCCTGAAAAAAAAAATGGCTCACACAGGGCTTCAAAGGCACAGTATTTCCTCTTTCCCTCGTCCTTGGAAGACACAGAGCATTAGTGGAAACCTGGGCATTCCATCTGATTCACTACTATACTCACAGGTAAGCGCCTGCTCATATGGAACAGCGAGAGACATGGAACCACACACATACTTCAGAGAAAGCAACACCCCCCAGTGACAGGTGTGTAGGTGTGTGTCAGTTCTACCAGAGGCTGGACTCTGGAGAAAACCAGTGAATGGCACTGTGATGCATTTGAACCATGCACAAATCTGGGAAAACTGCCTTGTCCTGCACCTGGCTCTCTTTGAGGCCTCACCTCATCTGTCCCAGTCCTCAGACACCTGCTCTGTCCAGAGGGCTGTATAGAATTCACAACACAGTATCCCAAAGACCCACAGGAGCTGACTCAAGATCCCTTGGGACACACACACACACACACACACACACACACACACATATGTGTGTATATATATGTATGTGTGTGTGTGTATGTGTATGTATATATCCATCCATCCCACGGGAAGCTTTTGGGTAGTTCCCAAAGCAGGATTTCCACATTTTCAGCAAAGAAAATATAGCACTAGGTGATTCTTTGACAGAGGAACCAAGCTATGCTCTAGGCCTGAGACAGGGACAACAGGAACATATTTTCTAAGGGCGCTTTAAAGTCCTCTGTACAAGTTTAGGACCCTTACTTTGGAGCCTCACATCTAAATCAAAGACTTTTAAGAGGAAAGCAAACAGATATGGAGCAGACAGTGAAGGCAGCTTCTTTTGAGAATGGTGCCTGTTGTTTCCTTGTGCCAAATAAGAGGAGTGAGATTGAGGAATCCCCAGAAGGGTATGGCCCATGGCAACTCAAGCAGCTCAATGGATTCCACATACCTGCTCTTGAAAAGAGACCAGACATTAGTGTCTCCCATGGGCACCTGAGATTTTGTTAGTAGCCAGAATTTCTAATCTTTTTATTAAAGGATTATTGAAAAGTATAGTACAACCTTCCATGGTGGTAGTAAAGACAGTCCTAATCAAGCTGTCCAAGTGATAGCTTCAGGAACTGTAAGGTCTGGGGATACTGCCACACTCTTTCAATGATGAGTTGAAGGTAACACAAACATCAGATTCAAGTGGTGGAGCCAGTTATTGCCATGTAGCTTTTGGGTATTTTTCAAAGAACTACAGAAATAGTCTTCCAGGTTTGAATGGCTCATGGAAAGGAAAAGAGCAGTGAGTACAACGTGAAGAATAAGCGATTGGAGAGGTTAAGGGGACACTCAGCCAATGGCCAGCCCAAGTATCCATCCATGACATGGAGGTCACATTCAGGTGGATCCGGCAAGAGAAATGAACATCAAACACCAGGCCCCAAAGTACAAAGATCCAGATCCAGTTTACAAAGGTGTTAACTTAGATACAACCTGCCAATTCCCTTTGTTTGCTTTTATGCAGTTGGTTAGTTAGAAAAGAATTGAGAAAAAATAACACTACTGACTGTAGAGTAGAGGTCACTGTCCAACACTACAGCTGGCAGGGAGAGGGGCAAGTGAGTTAGCACCATGAGTGAGGACCAGAGCACTGACAAGTACACAGCTTAGATCTTTCCATCACTCACTTTGACCTGCTGTTCCCACAAGTTTCACTGTGATTCTGTCCTCCAAAGTAGCTGGGGAAGTCATAGGACAAACCACAGAACTGCTCTGGGCTAAATGTAAGGGACAATAGGAAACAAAACCTTTATGATGACACCTTTTGTATCTCACAGGTTCAACATGTTAATTCCATATGGAAACTCAGTTCTCTTAAAGGTATCTTCCAGCTCTAAAGGCTTATATATTCTAAGTGAAAATTTATATTGATTATATTTCTTTCATTCAGAAATACTTTAATTTCACTTGCTATATATAATACATGTGCTTGTCAATATTGATCCTCTTTATCTTTTGTAAACCCCCAATGTCTGTTTTTGTGAGCATTTCCATTTGTTGTGTAACAGTTTCTAGGAGATTAACTTTCCATTTTGCAGGAAACTTCTTAAAACAGGATGTTTACAGGGAGGCAAAACAACTAGGCATTCTAAGGGGAGGCAAAATACTGCATGGAAGTTCCTTATGACTGGAAGTAAAGCAACTCAGAATATCTTCAGGAAATCCATGAAAATGACTAGATTCTCTATTTATTCTTAAGGAAGGAGGGTCCTAAACAGTAAAGACTGCTAAGAGTTACTTTTAGAAGAGGCAAGCTGCAAAGAATACTCTCAGACTAGTCCAGCCGACTGGAAGAAGCAGAGGTGAAGCAAGCAGGAGGGGGGAGGGGACAGACAGAGACAGAGAGAGTCAGAGAGAGACAGAGACAGGAGACAGAGAACAAATGAGCAAAGACCAACAAAATTGTCTATTAGAAACAAAACCACAGCCGGGCAGTGGTGGCGCACGCCTTTAATCCCAGCACTTAGGAGGCAGAGGCAGGCGGATTTCTGAGTTCGAGGCCAGCCTGGTCTACAGAGTGAGTTCCAGGACAGCCAGGGCTACACAGAGAAACCCGGTCTTGGGGAAAAACAAAAACAAAAACAAAAACAAAAACAAAAACAAAAACAAAAACAAAAACCAAGCCAAGCTGCCTAGAAAAGGTTTAGACCAACTGAGCCACCTGAAAAGGTCATTTTCCAAACTTTTTGGCTACCTACACACAGGCTGTGTAGTGTGCTCCCAGTTCCCAGCTTCTGTGAACCGTCACCCATGTTGGGGTAGGATTTGATTATCTAGTTGTCTTTGAGTCATTTCTGCTCCTGTAAGTAACCACACACCATATTCCTGTAAGTAACCCCAATAAAATCATTGGTTCATCACATTGGATTTTGGTATAGCCATACTTTGGTCTGTCATGGATTCCTCTATCTGAGGTGAATAGACATGTGTGTTGTGTCTCTTGTGGAAAAGTTTGTCATACAACATCATTTTATTCAACAAAAATCTGAGGCATAGATAGGCAGACAGATAGTAATTTATATGTCTAAGGTGATACAAGTAGCAAGTGGTTGAACCAGAAATTGGGACTGTTCATCCTAACTGGAAGATGTATATAGCCTACACCAAACAAAAGATCCTGTTCTGGTTCTAATCCTAAATATGTATGTAAGAGAGATATAAAAACATACATCCACACAAAGTTCCAGCATGAGTGACCACAGAACAACCTATTACCATTCATACCTTTGGAGATTATTTAGATGGAGAGGAATAAAGGCCTGGTATATGCCATAATGTACAAGGCTTGAAAATATATCATAAAGTGAGGCGGGAAATACTTTAAAAATATGTATTGCCACATTACATGTGTAGGACTATCCCACAAATATGCAAATCTGAACACATATCAAGTTAATCCAATGACTGCCACTGAACTCACAGCAGCAGGTAAGAACAATCGCCCACTGCCCTACACCCCAGAGCTACAACTGGAAGCAGGGGGCGCTCAGGACCCACCAGGCACCCTAACCCCGCCCCTGTGGAATACCACTCCCCTTCTGCCCCTCGCCTGGTTCTTGTGGCTGGGGCAGACACCTAGCTGGTCTGTTCCCGTGAAGACACCTTATCCTGAGACATCCTAGAGGAGACACACTGTACCCAGAGCATCGAACACCTAGCTGGTTTGCTACCATGGAGACATCCTAGAGGAGCCACTGTACTCAGGGCAGCTGGAGCTCAGGATCACAGAGATATCTGGACCCTGAGGAGTTCTAACACAAGCAAGATAACTGGAAAGACAGGCTCCAGTCAGAGACAGTGTGTGCAGGTAGCAATATAGTTAACCAGATGGCAAAAGGCAAACTCAAGAACATAAGCAACAGAAACCAAAGTTACTTGGCATCATCAGAACCCAGTTCTCCCACCATAGTAAGCCCTGAACACTCCATCACACTGGAAAAGCAGGATTCAGAATTAAAATCACCAGATCCTACTACAAAGGCCTCTATACTTAACAAAATTGGAAAATCTAGATGAAATGGACAATTTTCTAGACAGATACCAGGTACCAAAATTAAATCAGGAGCAGATAAACCATCTAAACAGTTCCATAACCCCTAAATAAATAGAAGCAGTCATTAAAATTCTCCCCACCAAAAAAAGTCTGGGACCAGATGGTTTTAATGCAAGGAAGACCTAATACCAAATCTCTTCAAACTATTCCACAGAATAGAAACAGAAGGAACACTACCCAATTCGTTCTATGAAGCTACAATTACACTCATACCTAAACCTCACAAAGACCCAACAAAGAAAGAGAACTTCAGACCAATCTGTTATGAATATTGATGCAAAAATACTCAATAAAATTCTCAAAAACCGAATCCAACAACACATCAAAACAATCATCCATCATGATCAAGTAGGCTTTATCCCAGGAATGCAGGGATGGTTCAATATTTAGAAATCCATCAATATAATCCACTATGTAAACAAACTCAAAGAAAAAAACCCACATGATCATCTCATTAGATGCTGAGAAAGCATTTGTCAAAATTCAACATCCCTTCTTGTTAAAAGTCTTGGAAAGATCAGGAATTCAAGGCCCATACCTAAACATAGTAAAAGCAATATACAGCAAGCCAGTAGCCAACATCAAACTAAATGGAGAGAAACTTGAAGCAATCCCACTAAGATCAGGGACTAGACAAGGTTGCCCACTCTTACCCTACCTATTCAATATAGTGCTGGAAGTCCTAGCCAGAGCAATTAGACAACAAAAGGAAGTCAAAGGGATACAAATAAGAAAGGAAGAAGTCAAAATTTCACTATGTGCAGATGATATGATAGTATACTTAAGTGATCCTAAAATTTCCACCAGAGAACTCCTAAACCTGATAAACAACTTCAGTAAAGTGGCTGGATATAAAATCAACTCAAACAAATCAGTAGCCTTCCTCTACTCAAAGGATAAACAGGCTGAGAAAGAAATTAGGGAAATGACACCCCTCACAATAGTCACAAATAATATAAAATATCTTGGAGTGAATCTAACCAACAAGTGAAAGATCTGTATGACAAGAACTTCAAGTCTCTGAAGAAAGAAATTGAAGATCTCAGAAGATGGAAAGATCTCCCATGCTCATGGATTGGCAGGATTAATATAGTAAAAACGGCCATCTTGCCAAAAGCAATCTACAGATTCAATGCAATCCCCATCAAAATTCCAAATCAATTCTTCATAGTGATAGAAAGAGCAATTTGCAAATTCATTTGGAATGACAAAAAACCAAGGAGAACGAAAACTATTCTCAACAATAAAAGAACTTCTGGGGGAATCACCATCCCTGACCTCAAACTGTACTACAGAGCAATAGTGATAAAAACTGCATGGTTTTGGTACAGAGACAGACAGGATGATCAATGGAATAGAATTGAAGACCCAGAAATGAACCCACACACCTATGGTCACTTGATCTTTGACAAAGGAGCTAAAACCATCCAGTGGAAAAAGGACAGCATTTTCAACAAGTGGTGCTGGTTCAACTGGAGGTCAGCATGTAGAAGAATGCAAATCAATAAATTCTTATCCCCTTGTACAAAGCTCAAGTCCAAGTGGATAAAGGACCTTCACATAAAACCAGATACACTGAAACTAATAGAAGAGAAGTTGGGGAAGACCCTCGAATACCTAGGCACAGGGGAAAAGTTCCTGAACAGAACACCAATGGCTTATGCTCTAAGATCAAGAATTGACAAATGGGACCTCATCAAATTGCAGGCAAAGGACACTGTCAATAGGACAAAATGGCAACTAACAGATTGGGAAAAGATCTTTACCAATCCTATATCCAATAGAGGGCTAATATCCAATATATACAAAGAACTCAAGAAATCAGACTTCAGGCAACCAAATAACCCTATTTAAAATGGGGTACAGAGCTAAACAAAGAATTCTCAACTGAGCAAACTCGAATGGCTGAGAAGCATCTTAAGAAATGCTCAACATCCTTAGTCATCAGGGAAATGCAAATCAAAACAACCCTGAGATACCACCTGACACCAGTCAGAATGGCTAAGATCAAAAACTCAGGTGATAGTAGATGCTGGCGAGGATGTGAAGAAGGAGGAACACTCCTTCATTGTTGGTGGGATTGCAAGCTGGTACAACCACTCTGGAAATCAGTCTGGCAGTTCCTCAGAAAATTGGACATAGCATTACCTGAGGACTCAGCTATACCACTCCTGGGCATATAGCCAGAAGATGCTCCAACATATAACAAGGACATATGCTCCACTATGTTCATAGAAGCCTTATTTATAATAGCCAGAAGCTGGAAAGAACCCAGACATCCTTCAACAGAGGAATGGATACAAAAAATGTGGTATATTTACACAATGGAGTATTTTACTCAGCTATTAAAAATAATGAATTTGAGAAATTCTTAAATGGATGGAACTAGAAATTATCATCCTGAGTGAGGTAATCCAATCACAAAAGAACACATAGGGTATTTACTCACTGATAAGCGGATGTTAGCCCAAAAGCTTGAAATAGCCAAGATTCAACTCACAGACCACATGAAGCTCATGAAGGAGGAAGACCAAGTGTGGATGCCTCGGTCCTACTTAGAAGGAGTAACAAAATACTCAAGGGAGCAAATATGGAGACAAAGTGTGTGACAGAAACTGAAGGAGGGTTGTCTGAAGACCATTCCACCTGGGTATCCATCCCATATGCAGTCACCAAAGGTAGATGCTGATGTGGATGTCAGGAAGTGCATGCTGACAAGAGCCTGATGTAGCTGTCTTCTTAGAGGTCTGCCAGAGTCTGACACACCCAGAGGCAGATGCTCGCAGGTAACCATTGATCTGATCAAGGGGTTCCCAATGGAGGAGGTAGAGAGAAGACTGAAGGAGCTGAAAGGGTTTGTGGCTCCATGAGGAGAGCAACAATACCAACCAACCAGAGCTCCCTGGGGTCTAAACCACCAGCCTGGGTGGGAGCACATAGGGAGGGACCCATGACTCCAGCTGTATATGTAGAGGAGGATGGCCTTGTAGGGCATAGGTGGGAAGAGAGATACTTGGTCCCATGAAGGCTGAACACTGAGTGGGGGGGGGGAATGAGAGGGTGGGGAGGTGGGAGTGGGGGGTAGGTGGGGGCACATCCTCATAGAAGCAGGAGGAGAGGGGATAGGATGGGGGTACCTGGGTGGTGGGGGGAATGGGGTAAGGGGATAAAATCTGAAATGTAAATATAATATCCAAGAAAAAAAAAGGATAAACTGATCTGACTGCAAAGGGGGCCCAGTGATCTTTCAGGGGAATAGAAATGTTCAAAAATGGAATTGTGGAAATGGCTGCAGGATGTGGTAAATTTACAATCAACCATTGAATAATGCATGCATTTCAAGTGGTGCTCTTACAACATGTATGTTTTACCTCCACGAAGTGTTGAGCCTACTACAACAGGGACAAGAAGACTTGGTGTGTGGTTCCATAATAGAGCACTCACATAGCATGCACAAGGTCCTGGTTCCAGCCCCAACCCTGTTCAAAATTTGGTTTTGTTGTTGTAATTAGTTTATCATACACATGGCAAAAGCCCTTCATCATAGGAACATAGGAAGGGAGGGTCTTGGACATGCAATTGGATTATTGTTTCTCTCTTTTGTTTTTGTTTTTTTTTTTGTTTGTTTGTTTTTTGAGACAGGGTTTCTCTGTGTAGTTCTGGCTGTCCTGGAACTCACTCTGTAGACCAGGCTGGCCTCGAACTTAGAAATCCACCTGCCTCTGCCTCCCAAGTGCTGGGATTAAAGGCATGCGCCACCACTGCCCAGCTTATTGTTTCTCTTAACAAGGTTCAGACAATCTTAGAGCATCTATTAGGAAAAGTCCCACCATTATCTATCATAGCCAGAGTTCTGTACCAGCCAGCTGAGGCCCCTTTACAGAATTGTTTTGTTTTCTAAAGAGTAATACATGTAGGAGAATTTCTTCACCAAAATGAGATTCCCTTCTTTATTACCCCTTAAATATTCCTGTATTATTTTACAATGCAAAATTCATGCCTTCTTAAGCCAATTACTTGGGAAATGTGATATGCATTAAGGTATTTTCCATGTGATTCCCCCCCCCCCACTCTGGGATACTAATTATGACATCAATTGTTGGCGTTTTATGATTTTGAAATAAATCCCTGCCATATCAGAGCCCCTCTTGCTACATATAGTCAAGCTAATTGGTGACTTCCAAAGAGGAAGATATAAGTCCTTTGCAATTAAAGTTGTAAAATTCTGAGATATGTCTAATATACATATTCATATGTAAATATGGACACATTTATTTTAGAAACCGTAACTTCAACATATTCTTTATGTGGGAAAGACTAATTGAGTTCTGGTGTAGCCTTGTTCCACTTTAAGACACATGTACCTCTACTGGCTGTACAACTAAAAAGTCAATTTTTAATAGATTCCTATCTGGGCATGTTCACACTCTGGGTATCCAGGGATTAATAAACAACATTCTCTTATTGAAGAAAACTCCTTTAAATCTGGAAGATTACTATAAATAAGGCCAAATTAGTCCACTGTACAACTTTGGCCATTTCAAGGACAGAATGCCAAGTATTCCTTACTCCAGAACTATAAGGTTATAGGAGCTGTTTCACAGGTCTATCCAGCACACCCTTTGTGATCGTCATGTTACTCTTTGGGAGACCACAATCTTATTAAAAATCAGCACTTCTTTCCAAGGATCAAGGTTTTAGCTATAGTTGCTTTTAAGCAGAATTTTAAAAAGCCACAGGTAGCTTGCAAGAGGCCTTTTACCTACTGTTCTGGTAAATGGAAAACCAGCTGGTAATTTATATCACCTTTGAGTCCAGTCCCTGTCAATATTCAGAGTGTTTCATCACCATCAGGTGGACAAGAAAATGCAGTTCTTCAAACTCACATAAAATATCCTATTTCCCCAGAAGAATTAGCCTCCCTTGGAAACATAATGATATCAAAATGCCAAGTGTTAGAATTCACTATGGTAAAGAGCTATCTTTATGACAGACCAGTAAAATGTCCTAGTAAGTTACACAAAATTACCCAAGATTTTGACTGGTGTGCTACCAAGTATGAAGACATATTGCCATCTAACTGAGAAAGAACCCTTAGGATATTTCAGCAGAATTCTTTGTCTATCTGAATTGTGAAAAGCTAAGAAGAAAATAGGGTAATATTATTGTCACAGATAGCTATATCAGATAAGCATCTCACTATAACAATGTTAAAACACTTTGAAGTCAAGGACAATATTTCAACTTCATCAAGAATCAAAATAGATAAAGCTTGAAACAATCATTCCAGATGAAGTAACTCAGACCCTAAAAGACAAATAGTGTGTTTTCTCTTATATGTAGATGTAAACATTTAAAATTTAATTATGTGTGTTTTAATCTGAAAAGCCACAGAAGCTAGTAAGTGACCAGGAGGAAGACAGGATTTATCTTCCAAGGAAGGAAAAATAGAGTACAGTGTTACAAAAAATATAAAGTGGAAACTAGAATACGGAGGATTAAGTGGGGAGTGGGATGGAAGGATAGAGTAAAGGAAGGAATATGGAAGTGAACCATTAACACTAAAGCCTTTTGAAAGCCATATGGAAACTTGCTGCTTCCTCAAATATATCTACATATGAAAGGATGTTAAATGGAGTCACTATATAATTCGAGAGGGAAATCATGCTCCAAGTAGACATTCTATGCCACCAAGTAAAAGCTCCACAGTGAGGATTGAGTTCCATCTTGTTGGGGCATTAACCAACTCCTAAACACCACTAATATCATCAAGGTTATTGATTATTTTCCATAACCTGATGGAAGTCCCTATTGCTAAAGACACAAGTTACTTAGAACATTGAACATGGAGAAATTGACCTGCTGCTCAACCAGAAGGTTTGCCCCTATTGATTAGCATTCATGATGTTGGAAACTACAATGTACAGTAGTAGAGGAGAAAAGCAAGCATCAATAATCACCTAGCTATAAACCCTGTTGCCCAGAACAGTGACCAACCCTGCAAAATATACAATAGTGGCATAAATGTTATAGGAGTAACCAACCTCTTTTCCAATGAAATTTAAGGCCCACTCCATGAGATAAAACCCATGTCTGACATTGCTAAAGTACCAAGAACCTGAGAGACTAGATAGTTCAAACTTGCTACTAGTATTATGCTAAAGAGGCAGTTCTCAATCTGTTGGTCATGACTCCTTTGAGGGTCACAGATCAGTGATGGATGACTCCAAGGAAACAGTGTCCTTTGTACACAACAGTACTGATACATATAAGAACTCACAGAGGCTGTGGCAATATGTCCAAGACCTGCACAAGTTCAAAGCACACAAAAGTCTCAACACTGAGAAGAGGCAAGTCCCACCCATAACCAAGAAACTATTTGCAATAGATACCTGCTGGTACAAGAAAAAACTTAGATTGTCATTTGGTATATCACTTATAGTCCAGGCCAGGCAGGCCCCATGCCCAAGAGTAATTACCAATATGAAACAGACTCCTGTTTTTTGCACTTTTTGTTTTCCGTTTTTTTTTGTCTTAATAGATTTCTTTTAAGATTGTTTTATTTATCATTTTATTTATTTTATTTATGTCACAAATGTTGCCCCCTTCCCTGTCTCACCCCCCAGCAGAGTTCTTCCTCCATCTCCTTTGCTTCTAAGAGGGTGCCCCCACATACAGCCCACAACCCTGGTTATCAGGTCTCAACAGGATTAGGCATGTCTTCTCCCACTGAGGCCAGACCAGGCATTCCTCTGCTGCATGTGTGCCAGGGACCTTGGATCAGCCCGTGTATGCTCTTGGGTTGGTGGCTCAGTCTCTGGGAACTCCTTTTTTAAAACATGCACACGAGTAGGAGAAGAGAGTAAAAGAGGGGAAAGAAAGGGAAGGAGGGAGGGAGAGAGAAAGAACATGAAGTTGGGTGGGTAAGGTGGTGGGAAGGATTTTGGAGGAGCTGGGGAGCAGAAAGTATAATCCAACTATATTCTATGGAATTCTATATATATTCTATAGAATATTATATTCTAAAATATTAAATATATTTAGAAAAATCAAAATGATATTATGTTGAGAAGGTGACAAATAAGTGGTTTACAAATGATCACAGATTCAGGAGAAAGCTTAGCTCCAAGACAGTACAACATAACTGGCTATGCTCTGCTTACCAGCAAAGGTCTCGGTGCACGGGTTAATTCCTGCGAGGCGTTTAGAGGTTCCAAAATCAGAGATTTTTACCACTCCACTATAGGTGTTCACCAGAACATTATCACCCTTTAGAGAAAGAACAGCATTGAGTGTATAAAGGAAGATTTACAGGAACCCTATAGTGTGGGGCCTTGATAAACTCTCTCTACAAAGAATGGACCTGACATGGGGTGGGGCTGTCTTGATAAGCTGTCTCCCTCTGTGAGCAGATTATTAGCCATACTATAGTGACAGCTTAGAAAAAACGCCACCTTGATTACTTAGAGATCCCATACCTTTATGTCTCTGTGCACTATCTGGTTTTCATGGAGATACTTCAGTCCTTCCAGGATCTGTTTGGTATAAAACTTGATAGTGGGTTCCTTCATGGGTCCCCATTTAGATCGCAAGAGAGCAGAAAGGCTTCCTAGAAAGTGACACAGCAAAACCAAACCAAGAAACAAATCAAAAACAAAAATCAAACAAACAAAAACTCATCATGGTGACAAAGATTCATTTGTAAGGCATCAGGGAAGTAAACTAAAGTGATAGTTTTAACCTAACACTGGTATTCAGATCATTACTGTTCAAATAAAATATTATAAGATTATTATTTCAATGTACACACTTATTTTAATCAGCTGCTCACTGCCAAGCACTTTTCCAAAAGCTATTACTTATATCATCTCATTTAACCCACCCAATAATTGGCTGAGATGGGCCTACTTAATATTCCAATGATGTATTATCAAGTATTATAGTAATTAATACTCAGTGTATTTCCTTAACCACAAAACCGAGATTCCAGAGTCTTAATAGCTAGACCCATTCAAACTGCCAGTTCTAGATCCAAAAAATTCTTACTTCTAATACCCGATTGCCTACATGTAGGAACTTTATTCGCAAAGCACTAGTATTTGGTTTTATTATCCATTTGTTATTTTGCAACATCTCTTTAAAATAAACTGTGCCCCTAAAAGTGTTAGGGATACCAGATATAAAAAGGCTTAAAGGCTGTGGAAGCTTGAATGTCATTGGCCTCCACAGACCAATAGGGAGCAGCACTACTAGGAGTTGTGCTCTTGTTGGAGGTAATGTGTCACTGTGGAGGCAGGCTGTGAGGTCTCATATGTGCTTAAGCCATGCCCAGTGGGACAGTCTCCTTCTTCTGCCTGTGGATCAAGATGTAGAGCTCTTAGCTCTTTCTTCAGCACCATGTCTGCCTATATGCTGTTATGTTTCCCACCTTGATTATAATGGACTGAGCCTTGAAAACTGTAAGCCAGCCCCAAATTAAATATGTTCCTTTATAATCATGGTCATGTTATCTTTTCACAGCATTGAAACCCTAACAATGACAAAGGGGATGGGCATAGAGAGATAGAGGAAAGGCAGGAATGGTAGGAGGGTTTATCAAAACTAAGGGTACATAAAACAGCTGTATAAACTAGGCAGTGGTAACACACGCCTTTAATCCCAGCACTAGGGAGGTAGAGACAGGCGAATCTTTTAGTTTGAGGCCAGCCTGGTCTACAGAGTAAGTTCTAGGACAGCCAGGGATACACAGAGAAAACATGCATTGAAAATCAAAATAAGAAAGCCATATAAGAAGCACATTATTTTGTAAACTATTTAAAAGATACACCACCATCCTCAACAATAATAATAGTAATAAAACATTTGAAGGGAGGTAACCTGCAAGTGTGAGTAATACTGCTCTCAGAAGCCATAAATTTTTATAAATTAATTTTATTGTATATGTGTGTATGTTTGCCTGAGTTTAGGCCTATATGTACACCATGCACATGCAGGAACCTCCAGATGTAAAAAGAGGGTTTCAGATCCTTTGAAACAGAAGTTACAGGCATCTGTGAACCATTATGTGGGTTCTAGGGGAAGCAAGTACTCTTAACCACAAATCACCTTTACAGCTCAAGCTATAGGCTTTTAAATGAAAATCCCAGTGCAAGGTGTGGGATATCTTCCTATGAATTTCTGACCAGCAAGGCCCCAAAGGCTCTCAAAAATAGTATAGGCTATTGGCAATGATCTTGGCATCATAGGCTACTGCCAATGATCAACAGAACTAGTTAGAACTATTGCTGAATACAACATTGCTTACAGAACACAGAAGAGAAATCAAACTGGAACTGACCAGGGAGCTTCCTCTCTGCTGGCTACTTTTCACAGGTTTGTAAAGTGTGATGCATGTTGGTAGTGTAGAAAGGTAATCAATGGTATACACAGTGCTTAAACCATACATATTCCAAAACTGCCCAGGCTAGCAAGATGTGCTCACTGAGGCAATAGTGGCATATAATGGTTATGGGGGATAATCAACCATTTTCTGTTGGATTTTAGTCCTATTGCCCAAGAGGGAATACTGTACTGTAAATACTGGTACTGTAAATCATCTAAAAGCCTATGATTGAGGAGAGCACAGGCCATAAACGAGATCTATTACTGTTACATAGCTAATACACATATTAAACTGCCTTCTAAATATTTGTGTTTATACCTATAGCCTAGTGCTACTTCCAGACCTCATCACTGAAGTCTTTTGGTGGTGGGCAGTCGTTAATACAGGTTCACAACTGGTCAAAGTACTGAGAATAAAGTACTGTTGAGTGCTAAACCCTAAATGGGACACTTCTGTAATGGTAAGAGACCATTACAGATGAGGAAATAGAAATAATCTGAGCCAGAAAGTGGAGAGCAATGCTAAGAAACATGCCATTTGGATATGACATGGTCATTGTAATTATAAACAGATAGCAACTTAAGTTACCCTGCATATGAGCTACACATGGTTGGGCCTTTCACAATTTCATTATAGGAGAAGGCCAGTGAGGCTATTGGCAGTTAATAGTTTTTGGAGGTGATTTTCTTCAGTGTTGTAGATACTGATATGCTTCTCATGCTCCAATTAAAACAAAACCAAACCCTAACCATGTTCATATAGTCAACCCTATTTAAACCTAGTGGGTCACAAAAAAGATATGAAAGAAAGAGACTTTGGGAAGAAGAGGAGTCAGCAGGACTGAGAAAGGAACAACAGAGGGTAATTTGGGGTGAATAAAATAATAATACAATATATATGTTTAAAACTATGAAAAAAGTTCCAATGTCCCTTTTCCAAATCACTTCCTTACTCCTAAACTGAGAAGATCAGAGCTCAAGGCCAGAGATTTTACTCTCTCCAACTCTTTGTCTCCAATGTTAGCACTCAGTAGACAGCATTTTAGGCTAAATAAATAATCCAGAAATGTACTACGTGATGTTTGCAAAGTTGTATATGGCTTATCTAAGAAACCAATGTTTTCCAATCTCTAAAAGGTCTGGTTTTTGTTAAATGTTGAGGCAATCAATGATGTCCAGATTGTATGGTCAAGAATACTTTTCAGAGTGTGATATCAGAAGACAGTAGCTACTTACCTCCAGGTACCTGCTCCATAAATATCTTAATGTAGCCATTCTCTGAAATAGAGCCAAGGTACTGGACGATGTTGCGATGCTTGAGATACTTGTGCAGAGCTATTTCTTCATGCAGAGGCTGAGAGTACCTATTACAGAAAAAAACCAAAGCCCATATCACCTGCCAAATCCCAGGGCTCTAGGCCCTCATAGTCCCTTAACAGAAAACCACCCTACTGGGTCCCTTCTGGAGTCTCTTCCTCAGCTTCCATGAGAATATTCAACTTCTCATGTGTAAAACATGGGATACAGGCTGAGTATCCCTAATCTAAAAAGACAATGTGATCCAGAGTATTTCTAGTGTCAATATGACACCAGTAGACAGTGTGTGATGGGTTACTGTTAAAATGTAGACATAATAAAGTTTTATCTAAAATCACCTTCAGGCTATGTGTACAGGAATTTTGTATTTAGATTTATGTCCCCTACCCTATGTGTACCTCATTATGTATATACAAACATTCTAAAATCTGAAAAAACAATCTTATCTGAGACTCTTCTTCCTCCTTGTTAAGAATTTTAGATAAGTAATATTCAATCTGTAACAACACAGCCATGTAGGGCTTCTAGAGGGCCAAGGTGCTCCATGTTTCTCAGGCACTGACACAGTGCCTGTTATGTGGTAAAAACTCAATTAGGAATTACTATTTCTACTATTACTATTGCTTGTGTATAGATTATCCAACAAATTTTCATCTCTTTCAACAATCCTCTTCCTCCCATGGAAAGTGGTGGTGTGGAAATTCTGTCTTAAACTTCAACCCAGAACTAATGAGTGCCAAGTCCTAGCCTCTGGACTTTGAATTTCATTCCCACACCCTACCTTTATGAAACACAAATTTCATTTAAACGATTTTCTTCATAGACTCCACATCAATACCCTATTTTTAAGGTGACAAAAAGGCCCTTCCAATCTGGTCAGATGATCCCTTTTAAGTTTTGTCTAATGAGCTTTCACTAGCCAAACCCTCAGGCTTTGTAGAAATTGGTTGCTTTCTCAATGTACTTTTATTTCTTTTTTTGGACTTTTGGTACTTTTATTTCTTTTTTTCTTGTTCTTTTTTTAAGCATGGAATAGAGTTTATTCAGGGCATGAGGAGGGGAGCCAGGAGGGTAGTAGAGGCAAAGGGGGGGAGGGAAGAGGGAGAGAGAGTAGAGAAGAAGAGGCTGGCCATGACCTCATGGAGAGAGGGGGGAAGGAAAGGGAGGGGTGAGGGGACAGAGAGAAGCTAGAGAGGCAAGAGAACAAGAGATCAAGAGCTGTACTTTTATTTCTTAACAGCTCTGTTTATCCTTCATAGGCCTCATTTTCTACCAAGATTATGCCCTACTTACTCCTCAACAAAGCTAGCTTGAAGATGATGTGTTCTCTCAAATTTGTAATAGCTCATTCAGGAAAAGTTTTCTAAAGACAGTTTGTGTACCCTTCTGTCACAGCACTTTTCATTTTAACTCATGGGCACAATATCTGCATTCTCTACTAAAACATCACCCTAGGGTCAGGACAGTAGTCCAGTCACCTTTTACTTCCTAGCACCAGCCCAGATTCATGAAGAAAAAAACATGCCCAGTCATTCTCAATTCAGTGTAAACATTTTGCTTATTGGACAAAATGTCTCAGGCCCTTTCTGGCTCAAAAACCCCAGGAATTTCTGTGGGCAAGAAAAAGCTAGAACAGCTAGTACTACCAATGGAGGTACAGGCCAGAAATATCCCCAGATCTATGCAACTGCAACAGCTTATCTATTGCACTAGTAAGAGAATATTCAAGAGGGGCTCAGGAGACTGGAATGTGCATCTTGTTTCTGTATGTCCCTTTGGGAGTCCTTGAATCTCCATCAAGCTTGGTTTCCATATTGGTAATATGAAGAGATCAGATTAGTTTGTTTCAGGTCTTTGTTATAATTCACATACTATACTATCCCACTGAAAATAAATTAGTGAATGAATGGATGGATGGTCAGACAGTTGCTAGAAATCCTGTGTAATACAGCTTTAGACAGTGGTCCCCTAGATGGAGGGAATGTTTGCATATATGCATCAGCACCCAGTGCTGATGCAATACTGCAACTATGGTGTCCGTGGCCCATGGATGCTTATTTCTGTTGGGGTCATGATTACATGTTTAATTTTAAATGATGTGAACTTAAAAAACATGCAGTAGGGTGGGTAGGGAGGTGGAAAGGATCTGCGAGGACTGGGAGGACTTGGGGGAGGGGAAAGAATATGATCAAAGTTTACTGTATAAAAATTAAAAAAATAAATGTAATAATAAAATTGCTGAGTAAGTTGTAATACTGGTAGTACAAACATAGCCCCTAATCTCTGGGTAAGGTTGAAGGGCAGTTATTAACAAAATTTATATGGTGAAACTGTTTTTTAACAGCATTTAAGTTCTGTAAAATGACATATCCAGACAAATCATAGCCATTTTCAATTGTTACAGTGTAAATTTAAAAGCACTCAGTCAAGGCTGGAGGTGTAGCACAGTGGTAGAGTGCTTGCCTAGCATGCTCGAGGACCTGGGTTCTATCCCCAGCACTGAAAAACAAAGAGAAAAAAATTTCTCAGTTACATTTTCGAATATTTTCAAAATAGCTCCATAAAATGTAAAATTTCAGACATAGTTGTGGGTAGAAATACAGTTTTCTTTTGAAATATGACCTTCTGTAATCTATAAACCTCTTAGTCTGCTTTTTCTTAACATACTTATAATATGCAGAGAATAAAAGCAGATCACCCTTTAAGTAAGAACATTACAAGCTCTGACAATATAAAGTAGCCACATCATTCTGTTGATATAGAATAAATCATTAAATCCTTCGCCATCAGTGGTAGGCCTGGGATATAGAATGTTGAGATAGCAAATGTAGAACATTGAAGGCAGTCTCAACTTGCCTGATATCTCTCTCTGGGATTTCTTTGATGGCTATTCGTACTTGATTACTGAGATCACGGCCAGCATACACAACCCCATAGGAGCCTTTCCCCAAGACAACTCTCTCCCCATTCGCATCATGGTCATACTCATACTAAACAAGGTAAAACAACAGGACAGATCATAAATAAATAAATAAATAAATGACAAAAACACAACTTGCCAAAGAGAAACCCAAAAGTTATCTAACAAGTTTTCAAAACTATAAAGCATTAGTTGAGTGCTGAGCAAAATACAGTTCTTAGGTTATGTGCTTTTTCATTTAACAATTATTCTCATTTGTTCGTGTTTATAGAATGACTTAATGAAGTAGAATTCAGGAAAGTAAACAAATACCACTTACCTGTAAATTACCTGGCTCACCTTTTGGAGATTTTTCACCACTTTAATGCTGCAATTTAAAACGTTCTAAGCATGTTAAGTACCACAAATATGTATCTTCCTGCATGGCCTCTTATTGACTTGTCAGGAAACAAACCTCTTTCAACATTCCAGGAAAGAATTAAAAGTTGAAGTTAATATTATCTTGATTAGAATATACAACATGTTGAAAGGTCCCCTCTTTCCTTCATAGAGATCTAGCCCTTGCTACAAATATATTTTACAGTTCGAATGCTAGTTCATCTCATCAGTCTTATTAGTAAAACCTGTTGCAGTCCTGCGGGAAAGGTTACCACATGCCTATAATTCCAGTACTCAGGAGGCTAAGGCAGGAAGTTCATGAGAGCTCTGGGTTAGTCTGGACCACAGAGGAAAACCTGTCTTACAAAACAAAAACAAGGCTAGTGAGATGGCTCAGTGGGTAATGGTGCTTACCATTCCAGCTTGGTGACCCAAATTCAACCCTCTAAACCCATAGAAAGAAAGGAGAATCAATTCTACAAAGTTATCCTTTGACCTCCACACATGTGCCCACATAAAGGGTGCACATGCACAGTAAGTTGAAAATGACAACAATAATAAGCCACTGCATGCATTCAAGTGTATTTTTGTTCATGATTAAAACAAAGGTGACAGTAGTCTAAGCAACTCTTATGTAAAACCATAGAAAGAGAGCAATGGATATTTCTGGGATCTGGCACGCCCCACTGTTTCTATTTACCCCACAACAATTTATACATTGAATAATGTGTATGTTCTTTCCTATATACCTAAAGATGCTCATGTCAACTGATATACAATTAAGATAACTTAAGGGTCTCTACTGTCTGACACAACTAGAAACAAGCCTACTCCACAGACTTATTTCAGCTTCCTCTCTTTGTCACATCTGTTGCCTTTAAAGGCAACCATCTAGTCCACTTCTATAACATACTTTGACTGTAACTAATAATTCTTGTACATGACCCAATTTCTAAAATGAATCCTTGAGCAGCTTTTTGAAGAAAACCTTAAGGAATTAATTTCAGTCTAACTTCAAAATATGTAATAAAATCTCATTAAATTATAATTACTGGAAAAGCTTGAATTAGTGGCAAATCTGAATGACTGCAAGATTTAAGCACACATAAATGGTGTACTCATTGTAGACTACAACTCTGCCATCCAAACAAGCTTATGATAATGTCATTTTTCTATAAAGTGATTTAAACACTGGTGTATTTAATATACCATCTATAAGGAGATATACCTAAAGTTCATTTAGGCAAAACTCTGTTTCCACATTGTCAACTATTTCTCTTGGAGTTTCATATATACCATTAATGTAGAAAAATATACTTTTCATAGTTATGTATGAAAGAAAATTTTAATGTAATACATGGCCATTTTTCTTCAACATTCTGACTGACGGGATATCTTTGAGACCCATGGACAATGATATCTGGCTGGTTCAAAAGTATCTTTATACTCAATAAAGGATTTCACATGCAAATTGGGACACTTTTCTTTAGGTACTAAAGGTATTATTAAAGGATGTTTGGGTAGTTCTGGGTCTTCTGTGACTTACCTCTAAGGTGTCTCCATCAGCCTCTCCTTCCAACTCCACTGTACTGCCCACTCCATTGTTCAGCATCTCTTTGACCAAAGAGCAAAATCTACAATAGCAAA
The DNA here is from genome assembly GCF_011762505.2 of Arvicanthis niloticus. Taxonomy (NCBI): domain Eukaryota; kingdom Metazoa; phylum Chordata; class Mammalia; order Rodentia; family Muridae; genus Arvicanthis; species Arvicanthis niloticus. The sequence continues at coordinate 29,073,501 of NC_047679.1, forward strand.
TGCCCCAGAGTATTACCCATTAATCACTCTTGCTCCTTATGTTTAACTTAACTCTATTGCATTAAATGGTTCTTAAACATAAACTAAACCTCTAGTAATTGTGGAGTAATCATTCCACTCTTGATTTGACATGGTACTTTAGTGATTAGCTAACCTAGTTCTAGCAGATATGTGATACCTAAGTCCTCTCCATGTAGTATCTCTTTCAATTAGATGGTTACCTGATGCCAAAGAACCTCTCATAAATATACCTCTACCTATGTAGAACTCAACAAGAACAGCTTCTCTTCTATTAAACTAAAAGCTTCACTTCTGTGGGTTCCATCAACAGATGCAGAATAAACTACATTCATTTTTGTATAGGTACATTTTCTTTATCCATACATTTGTGAACACTTGGAGTGCTTCAATTTTTTGACTCCTAAGTGCTGCAATAAACTTGGGAGTGTAGATGTCTCTTTGACAGACTGATTTCAAGTCAGAAAAGAGTGGTGATTACTAAAGGCTGAGGATATCAGAGGAAAGAGAGGGGTTGAAAAGGATGATCAGGGCAGAACGAGGAAATGGCTCAGTGGTGAAGAGCATAAGTGAGATGCGAAGAAGAGAGGGAGGTGAGAGACTCAGAACTCAAAGGGAGGGACCTTAGATGAAATGCCCTACATTGGGGAGAGGGAACTTATAGAGCCCACCTCCAGCAGAAAAACAGGGCATTGAGTGAGGGATGGGGCTGCTATCCCAGAGTCAAAAACTCTGACCCATAATTGTTCCTGTCTGAAAGAACTGCAGGGATGGAAATGGAGAGGAGCCTGAGGAAAAGAAGGTCCAGAGACAGGCCAAAAGTAGGATCCAGCTAAGGTCCAGAGACAGGCCAAAAGTAGGATCCAGCTCAAGGGGAGGCCCGAAGGCCTGACACTATTACTGAGGCTATGGAGTATTCACAAAAAAAGGGACCCATCATGACTGCCCCCCCAAAAGGCCCAACAAGCAACTGAAAGAGTCAGATGCAGATATTTGCACCCAACCAATGGACAGAAGCTGCTGACCCCTGTGGTTGAATTAGGGAAAGGCTGGAAGCTGAGGAGCAGGGTGACCCTATCTATACAAGGACCAGCAATCTCAACTAACCTGGGCCCCAAGATCTCTCAAACACTAGACCACCAACCTATACCAGCTGATATGAGGTCCCCGATACATATACAGAGGAAGATTGCTTGGTCCGTGTTCAATCAGAAAAGATGCACCTACCCTCAAGAGACTGGAGGCCCCAGAGAGTCGGGGAATGGGGACATCCTTGTAGAGATGGGGTGGGAGGAGGTATGGGATGTGGAACACTCAGAGGGTGGACCAGGAGGGGAATAAAATCTGGAGTGTAAAATAAAAGATTAAATAAAATTAAAAAAAAAAAGAAAAGGAAATATTGGTGCTCTGTATAGAGTGTATAGATAACAATAATATACTGTACTTTCAAGTGTTATTTTTGGTTTCTTGAAACACAGTCTCTCATTTATAGCCCATTCAGCTTGGGCCTCACTATGTAGCCCAGGCTGGTATAGAACTTATAGCAATCCTTTTGCCTTGACCTCCTAAGTGCTGGAATTATAGAACTATACCACTATGCCTCAATATACTATAATTTTCAAAAGTATCAGGAGATGGTTTTAACATTTTCATTATAGAAGTGAAAATTGGGGGCTGGAGAGATGGCCCAGTGGTTAAGAGCACTGACTGGTCTTCCAGAGGTCCTGAGTTCAATTCCCAGCAACCACATGGTGGCTCACAACCATCTGTAATGGAATCAGATGCCCTCTTCTGTTATGTCTGAAGACAGCTACAGTGTACTCATCATCTAAATAAGTAAGTAAGTAAATAAATAAATAAATAAGTCTTTGGGATGTGGGAGTGGGGGGGTAGGTGGGGCACATCCTCATAGAAGCAGGAGGAGGGGGTGGGATGGAGGTTCCTGGGTGGGAGGGGGTAGGGGGTAAGGGGATAACATCTGAAATGTAAATAAAATATCCAATAAAAAATTAAAAAAAGAAAATAAAATCAAAAAGGTAACTTGAAAAAAGGGAAAATTGTAAAGGAGATTAACTATATTTGCTCTAATTTGAACATTACATAGTATAAGCATATATTGAAACACAATGTGGTATCCTATAAAACATATGTAATTTTGTGTATCAGTTAAAAATAAAAAATTACACAGAAATAATTCTTTTTATATATAATAGCACCCATTAGAAATGTAAATACCCAGTAAAGCACAGTGGCTTATGTCTTTAATCCCAGCATTTTGGAGGCAGAGTAAAGTGGGTGCCAGCCTAGTTTATTTAACATGTTCCAGGACAGCTGGGACAACATACTGTGTGACCCTGTCTCAAAAAAGAAAAAAAAAGGTGAACACTTTTATCATGTCCCTATAAGCCTTTTCTTCTTGTCCTTTACTGTTTTCTCCAGTACTAATTTGTGAGCCTTTAACAAGCCTTTTCAAATGTGTCCTGCCATTACTCTTTTACTCTGGCTTTGAAACCACTATACAGATATAAACTAATCAGTGCTAAGAATAGTGGAACTTTCTCCAATCCAGTTCTCAGTGAGGCAGAAAGTCTCATATTGTAGAGTGAAAAATTATAAAGACCATTTTGTGAAATATATGCAGGCTTCTTCTTTGCCCTTAGACCTGAGCAGAAAGAGTTCAAGTTCCAGAAAGCGGAACTGGATGTAAGATTTCAGGCCTTTACTGCCACTGCCCCGGGATACATTCAGGGAAGAGCAACATTCCTCAGGCCTCAGGGAGGGGGACCCACCTGTGGGTGGGGAAGGCCCAGGGCAGGAGGACACATTCCTGACCACAGAAAGGGATGCAAGTCATCTGGGTGGTTCCAAGAAGTAGCTAACTTTCCACTGTTCTTGTTAACCCCCCTGAGGTTTTCCCAGTGTTACAGCCTGCTGATGTTCAAAATTTGTAAAACAACCAATCAAGTGTAACGGTGTGAAAATTCCTCCCTTTCCCCACCCTGTGCTATAAGAAAAGCCCCTCAGCTTGCTGGCCTTTTGTCAAAATTCTCTTCCTCCATGGACGAGCAGTTTTGACCTTGGCTAGCCAACTCTCTCCAATAAACCTCTGCTGATTGCATCCAGGTATGGTTTCTTGTGATTTTTGGGTGGTCGTGATTTCTTGAGACTTGAGTAAGGGTCTCCCCAGTTTGGGGGGGTCTTCAATATGAGGAAGGATAAGGAGGAAATGCCCATGTCATTTTGTTGACAAAAATAAAGCCTAACATCAACAGTTACCCATACAACTTTATCACAAATGCTGAGCTGCATATGCCCCATTCTCAGTCCTATGAAATAACTTTTTTATGCATATGATCTTGACTCAGTAGACAATGTTTATCCATACTTCTCTGTTAAGATATTAGGGAAAATTGTATAAATTTTAACATTACAATGTTCTTTGTTTTTCCCTAACACATTCTGCCAGTATTTCTTCTGGTACTTGAATGCTGGGATACCTGATAAGCAAACTTCTTAGGAGAGACATGATATGCATTCATTTCATTACAGTAAAATTTAGAAGATAGTATTAACTATTGCCAATCATATAAAGGAACCAGACCTGTTATATGTTGCTAGTGGGAATGTAAATTTTTGAGACCAGTTAGGAAAATCGCTGGCACTAACTATAAGGCAATGCTGAATATAAACCTTTTTTTTGTGATAGAACAGTCTACTTCTAGGTGTATACTCAACAGATTTGATGTTTGTGCTCACCAAAGAGAATGTATAAGATTATGCCTAGAGGTTTTATTTATCAGAACTCCAAATGGACATGATCTAAATGTTTATTAGTAGGCGAACAGATAATCTGCTACATGTTCATGTAATGGAACCCTTCAAGAATAAAAGAAATAAATATATATAAACGGCATGGCATAATCTCATGGCTCTTATTTTCAGTAACCAGAGACAGATTACAAATGATTTAATTTTATTTATTTGTAGGCGAAAAATGGACACAATTAACCATGATGATAGAAATCAAATTAATTATCACTAGAGGGGGTTTAATAACTAGGGTGGGACACAAGGCATTTCTGGAGTGCTGATGTGAAAACCAGTTACATGGGTATAGATTAATGTCATGCATAGATATAAAGGCATATAACTGCATATTTTAGTGAAATTTATACTTTACTTATATGTATGGCACACCTCAACTAAAATTTTTAAACTATGTGCTATAAAGTAATTGAGTACTAAACTAGACCATAATAAAACAGTGTTTTGCCCAATACTTGACAGCATTTTCTTACTGCAAATTGAGGGTTGTGGCTCAGTATGTGCTGCAGTATGCTAGTTACACTGATCTCTGAATACACTGTGATAATGATTGAGATACAATGAGCTAAAGTCTCCTCAAATTACCCAATACAGGCTCTCACACTATGAATAAAAGAAATTCCTTTAGCCTAATAAAGGCTGTCTGTAAAAACTGGCTCCTAAAACCAGGAAACACTGGTTGCTTTCTTCTTAAGATCAGGGCTGAGAATAGAATGTCACATTTTGCCATGCCCATTCCACAACGTAATAGAGTTGGAGAGTCAGGATATTTAGGCAAGAAAGATATACATAGCCATCTATGTTGGAAAGGAAGAAATGACACCATGTCATTAGATGGCATGAGCTTGGCAGAAACCCCTAAAGAATTCAATTAAAACTATTAGCACTTATGGCTAGAGAGATGGTTCAGTGGCTAACAGCTACTGTTCTTCCAAGGACCCATGTTTGGTTCCTAGTACTCACATAGGGTGGCTCACAACAACCTGTAATTCCAGTTCTAGGCGACTTGATACCCTCTTCCAGCTTCTGCCCACATGTGCTTTTCATGCATATAGTCAGACAACATATATATATAAAATAAAGCAATATTTCCAAAACTATCAGAAATAACAAGTTCATCAAGGCAATAAAACCAATATACAATGGTTAAGTGTATTTTGAAATTAATAAAAAACTTCATTTACAAAAGCCTCAGAAGCTGGCCAGTGGTGGCACACGCCTTTAATCCCAGCACTTGGGAGGCAGAGGCAGGCAGATTTCTGAGTTGAGGCCAGACTGGTCTACAGAGTGAGTTCCAGGACAGCCAGGGCTACACAGAGAAACCCTGTCTCGAAAAACCACCACCACCAACAAAATCCTCAGAAGAATAAAACATTCAGGAAAAAAGAAGTATACAAAATTTATGTATTGAAAGTATAAAGCACAGATGAAATTTAATAAAACATAAATAGAAAGTCAACCTATGCTCACAGATTGAACAATAACCTGATAATATGGTGATACTCCCTGAATTGATTAATATTTTCAACAAACTTCTTATCAATCCTCTCTCCATCTTTTCCCCCTACCATTCACAAGCTGACCCCAAAATTAACATGGAAGAGTCCTGTATGCTCATGGAAAGGATGATGTGAAATGGTTCCTGCCCCTGGAACAGAGCCAGAAGGGAGGGTGTGGGCCTCCAGTGTTGATGGTTGCTGGATGTGAGGCGTGTGTGTGTTTGTGTGTGTGTATGTATGTAATTTCATTCTCTTCTTTCAGGGGATATTCTCCCTGCCAAAATTAATGACTCCATGATAATTAGAGGACAGCACAAATCTGGGAAGTGAGGGTGTGTCTAATGTACTTAAATGCTGTGACCTCCAGGATAGCTCTTAAGGCTATGGCAAAGAACTCTGACAACGTGAGTTCTAGAATGCATAATTCTAGATGCAATATGAACTGTATAAGGAGCTTCACGGACCAAAAGGAAGGGAGGCAGTGGTACTATAAGCCAGCTTGTCAGAAATATATTACAGAAGGAGATAAAGAGATTTGGGGAGTGTTGATTACAGGACAAGATCCCACACCCAGTTAAGTTTATTGTTTGCGATTCCAAAGGCAGACAGGTTCCTGAGTTCAAGGTCAGCCTGGGTTCAAGGTCAGATGGAGATTAGGCCCAAGTATCCTGGAAATGGTGATCATAGAGTAAGATCCTACCCAAACAGCTCCTCATCTGTGCTTACTAAGGCAGGAAATCTCTGAATCCATTTGCAATATTAAAGAAAAGTGCTTGCTGTCTTTTTCTAAGAATCCAGGGGCTAAGGTTATGGGATGCTGCTTCCAGGGATAATCAAAAGAGAACCTTGAATAAATAATCAAATTGATATATGTAAATAAAAGACTGGACTTTGGTCTATGAGAGCAGAGCTATCTGAATGAATTGTCTGAAAGAGCTGGCAGAAGCAGAATACAGGGCTGTCAACTTGTACCCTACAAACTGACCTTGAGTCATTCTTTTAGCTGCTCCCAAACACCCCTTCCTTAGAACCCCTTTCTAAGTGATGTTGGTCCTTGGCAAAAGCAAGCACCAATAATAATCAAAATAATCTTGAAAAACAAGCACAAAATTGAAAGATGCACATTTCATGATTTTCTAACTTCCTGAAAGCTACAGTAATAAGGTGTTCTTGCAAATAGATAGAAATGCAAATAAATGGAATAGAAGCTCAGAAATAAGCTCTTAAATTTAAGGCCAACTCATTTTCTAAGAATGCCAAGACTATGTGATGGAGAAAAGAATATTCTTTTCAATAAATGCTGTTGGGACAAATACCACACACAAAGTACAAAGTTATATTCCTATCTTATAGAATATTAAAAAAATTAAAGGGATAGTGACATAACTTATCAGGTAAAGTCACTTGCTGCCAGACCTAAAAACCTAAATTCAATCTCTGTTATTCACTTGGTGAAAGGAGAAAATCTATTCTAACAAGTTGTCATCTCATCTCCACATGAACACCTTGGCACCCCACATCCAAAAATAATAAAATTAATTCAAAATGGAACAGAGACTTAAATATGATAGCCAAGCCTATTACAAATTTAGAAAAAAATAAGAATCATAGAGTACCTCAAATTAGGTAAAGTATTTTTTTAAAGAATTTATTTATTTATTTTGTGTAAGTACACTGTGTCTTCAGACACCCATATGAGGGCATCAGATCTCATTATGGATGGTTGTGAGCCACCATGTGGTTGCTGGGATTTGAACTCATGACCTCTGGAAGAGCAGTCAGTGCTCTTAACCACTGAGCCATCTCACCAGCCCTAGGTAAAGTATTTTTAATTTAAATTTAATTTTGTGTGCGAGCACACACCTGTGTGTCTGTGCATGCCTGCTACTCTGTACATAGTCCATGTGTGTGATGCAGTGATCATGGAGACCAGAAGGCAGCATTGGATCACCTGGATCTGGAGTCACAGCTGACTGTGCATTGCTACTTGTAGGATCTCTACAAGTACTCTTAACTCCTAAGGTATCTCTAGCCCCCAAAACCATAAATATAAACAAAACATGCAAATGACATGAAAATGGATAAATCTAGTAATTAAAAATATTTGTGTTGTAAGTAATACTTATCAGTGATATGAACAGATAACTAACTCACAGAATGGGAGAAAGTCTTAGCAAATTTTATCTAGGTATGAATGTAGGATATGTAAGTACCCCATAATAAAAAGAGAAATAGCCCAACTATTTGAACAAACATCACATTTTCATCAGCAATCCAAGTTAACGTCATTAGGAATATCACAAAGATATTGAGTATCCTCTGTTATGAGGCACTAAGCAATATGCAGTATTATTTTTGTGCTATTCCTACCCCCAAATAATAACACACATATAATTATGAGAAAATAGAAAGAAACCCAAATTAAAGGACTATACAACATATAAGACCTGTGCTTTTTGAAAGTATTAAGTCTTCAAGATGAAAGGAGACAGAGACGGCCACACACAAGCATCCCATAACCCTAGATTGGACTGTGAACCAAAGATAAAATACCTTGTTTTGCGATAAAAGGCATTAGGGTGGAAAGTAAGTAAAATTTTGAACTAGATTATGATGCCATGTCCATCTTAATTCCTAATTATATAACTACAATAAGTATATAAGTAAAGATTTCTTGTTTTTAGGAACTATACTGGAATATTTAGAAGCAATAAGGCATTATTTATATGGCCTACTCATCAGTTTAGAGAAAACATGCATAAAGAAACTGTAAAATGACTGGCTTGCATTGAGGAATTATGGGTAAAGCATTCATGGTAATTCTTACTTTTCTGAAACTTTCCTATAGCTTTCAACATTTTTCTAAATAAAAAGTACATTTTTTTTAAAAAAGTTGGGCAAAGGACTTGAACAGACACTTCTTTTTTAAAAAAAATTTTTGGATATTTTATTTACATTTCAGATGTGATCCCCTTTCCCCCTTTCCCCCTACCCAGGAACCCCTATCCCATCCCCCCCTCCTCCTGATTCTATGAGGATATGCCCCCACCCACCCTACCACTCCCACCTCCCAACCTACACTGGGGCGTCCAGCCTTCACTGGACCAAGGATCTCCTCTCCCACCTATGCCCGACAAGGCCATCCTCCCCTACAAATACAGCTGGGGCCATGGGTCCATCCCTATGTGCTCCCAGGCTGGTGGTTTAGACTCTGGGAGCTCTGGTTGGTTGGTATTGTTACTCTCCCCATGGGGCTGCAAACCCTTTCAGCTCCTTCAGTCTTCTCTCTAAATCCTCCATTGGGAACCCCTTGATCAGATCAGTGGTTAGCTGTGAGCAACCTCCTCTGTATATGTCAGATTCTGGCAGAGCCTCTGAGGAGACAGCTATATCAGGCTCTTGTCAACATGCACTTCCTGACATCCACATCAGCAGCTACCTTTGGTGAATGCACAAGAGATAGATACCCAGGTGGAGCAGTCTCTGGATGGCCCCTCCTTCAGTTTCTGTCCCATGCTTTGTCTCCATATTTGCCCCTTGAGTATTTTGTTATACTTTCTAAGAAGGACTGAAGCACCCACACTTTGGTCTTCCTTGATCATGAGCTTCATGTAGTCTGAGAGTTCTATCTTGGATATTGCGAGCTTTTGGGCTAATATCCAATTATCAGTGAGTACATACCATGTGGAACACACATTTTTTAAAGAGGGTATAAAAAAGTGTCCTATCAACATGTGGAATGATGCCTAGAACTATTTGTCAATAGAGAAATGCAAATCAAACACACAATGCGATTCAACAAATACCTACAATGATAGCTAGTACTATAAAAAACCAGACAATGAAGGACAGGGAGGTGAAGAAGTTGGAACCTTCATATATTGCTAAAGGGAATGTAAAATGGAAGAAGAGTCTAGTATTTTGATCCCTAAATCTACAAGCTTGGTGTACTCACAAAACTTGCTTATGGATGTACACAGAAGTAAAATTCATAATAATCCAAAAGCTAGGAGTGTCTTACATGACCAGCAACTGATGAACAGACAAATAAAATGTACTATTAGTTCTCTAAGGTATTGCTGCTAAGGCCCCCAAAGCCACAGCAAAGTATTGATACATGGTATGTCATGGAAGACTCTTATAAACTGGACACTACAGAAAAGAAGCCAGGCATGAAAGGCCACATATTATGTCACAACATGTATACATGATATCCAAAAATTTTATAGAAAATAGGTTGGTAGTTGTATAGGGCTGAGGTTATAGAGGGTTTGGATAAGTGAAAATGGTAAGTGCATATTAATGGCTACTGGGTTTCCTTTATGAATAATGAAAATTCTTTCTTTTTTTTAGTCTTCAGTGTAGAATTTATTTTTTATTGGATATTGTATTTATTTACATTTCAAATGTTGTTCACCTTTCTGGTTTCCCCTCCACAAACCCCCTATCCATCCCTCTCCCCCTTGCTTCTATAATGGTGCCCCCCCCAACCCACTCCCACCTCACTGCTCTAACATTCCCCTGGGGCATCAAGTCTCCACAGAACCAAGGTCTCTCCTCCTATTGATTCCAGATAAGGCCATCCTCTGTTACATATGTGGCTGAAGCCATGGGTCACTCCATGTGTACTCTTTGGTTGGTGGTTTAGTCCCTGGGAGCTCTGGGGGTCTGGGTGATTGATACTGTCATTCTTCCTATGGGGTTGCAAACACCTGCAGCTCCTTCAGTCCTTACCCTAACTCCTCCATTGGGGTCCCTGTGCTCAGTCTGATGTTTGGCTTCGATTTTCAAATTATATTGTGATGGTTGTTAAAGTCTGGAGCTACATTAAAATTATTAGCTTAAATACTTTAGATGGTTGCAAGATATGTGGATTCTATCTCAATGTTGTAAAAACAATTTTATTTGAATTAAAAATTTCAAGAAAGATGTAGGAGGAGCTAAGGTGGGAGGAGTAAGGAGAGAAAGAGGAAAAGGAAGGGGAGGAGCTAGAGAGAACAGAGATATAAGAGGATGAAGAGCCACACAGGTATGGAGAACAGTCCCAGGTACCAACTTATATTTAGGTTAGCTAATTGGGAAATGCCTCTAATTGTATGGGCATATTGTTATTGAGCATTACCAAACATATAAAGCCTTTGATTAATATTTAAGCATTAGCGTCTCATTTTCCTACAGGGCCCACGTGGAGGGCAGAATGGTCTGGGCACTGCCCAGCCTTGTGGAGACAGCATGGAAGATTGGCAGAGTCATCTCCCATGCTCGCATCTTGTGGGTGGCAGGGCTGGTGTTTCTGGCTAGCCATTTCTAGCTGCAGCATGCACATGGCCTCTGGCCACAGAACATGGCAGCTGAGCTAGGCAGAGCTGCCTCAGCTTAGATAGTTGGCTTGACTAGCAGCCATTTTAAAATAATTATCACAACAGATAGTACAGTTAACAAACATTTTTCATAACAAAGATCCTTCAATATTATCTGTCATAAATACATTGCACATATCTAAATTAGCTATAACTTACCTATTACACTGGTCTTCAGTGGAAAAGTAAATTTGAAAGTCATCAGAATTATCATGGACATAAAGAAAACAGCACCGTTCATCAAACTTCGATAGGCTGTAAAATTTCAAAACATAAGAATGCTTATACAAAGCCAGGTATGGTGGTACACACTTTTAATCCCAGCACTGAGAAGCAGAGATAGGTTGATCCCTGAATTTGAGGCCAGTCTGGTCTACAGAGCAAGTTCCAGGAAAGCCAGTGCTACATAGAGAAACCTTTTATAGAAAAACCAAAACAACAAAAACAAAGAGGATGCCTATATATACATTATGATACCATTTTTTAATTTTTAATTTTTTTCATAATTTATTTTTTAATTTACATTACATCCCAATCACAGTTGCCCCTTCTCTTCTTCTCCCAGTCTCACCCTTACAAATCCCTTTCCTCATTACTCTCTCCCCTTCTCTGAAGGGGAGCCCCCTTGGGGACCACCCCACCTTGAGACTTTGTTACTGGATAGTCTCAGTAAGACTAAGCACCTCCTCTCCCACTGAGGCCCAACCAGGCTGTCCAGGTGGAGGAAGGGGATTCAATGACAGGCAAAAGAGTCAGAGAAACCCCCCTTGCTCCAATTGTTAAGGGACCCACATGAAGATCAACCTGCATGTCTGTTACAAATCAATTTTAAGTTTTAAAGAAAATTGGAAAAAAATCTAGCTTATATTTTTGTCCACTTTCTAAGTTCCTGATTTTATTAATCATTATTTTTAAAGTATTTTTATTTTTAAATTATACATACGTGTGTGTGTGTGTGTGTGTGTGTGTGTGTGTGTGTGTGTGCCTGTGTGTGCAGGTTCTGCAAAAACTAGAAGAGGCTGTGGGATCCTTTGAAGCTAGAGTTACTGGTGATCATGATCTAGCCAACATTGACACTGGATCTGAAGTCAGGTCTTCTATAAGAGCAGCGAGTGTTCTTGAACAATGAGCCACCTCTCTAGCACCAATGCTTCATTAATCTTTTAGCAAATATGCCACAATTTGACTTTTCTTACTCTATGAAAGTTAAATTTAGAGACACTTATATTGCAAATGTATTTTTCAATTGATTTTAATATATATCAAGAGATTCCTATATATTCAGGGCAAAGAAAACATGACCAACAGAAAAGAGTAGAAAATATGATCTCTGTTTTGTAGTTCATAATCTTACAAAAACAGAAAGGTAAGAGTATTCATGAAATAATTATTATCTCAAAGGAATTTTGACACTTAGAAAGTATTAGAACATTCATAGTCAAGGAATGTAAACTTGAGAAAGACCATTAAATATTTTCAGTCTATTTCTACCCAATGTCTGGACCTGACATACATAGCCTCAAACAAGCAATATTCAGTTTGCATAAACACATCCAGTAAATGAAAGTCATCACAGTCATATCTACTTACAGATTTCTGTTAGAAAGTTCATTCACATTGGGTCAACGTGTAATAGCCCTCATTCTGCCAGAGACATCAGAGTCCAGTTTACCATCTATACAATTAGTTCTTCAAACAAATGAAGCCACTTTATCTGGCCCCTTGTTGGTCATTTCTTTTGATCCAGAACCTGTCTTTTTTATTGGTTATTTTATGTATTTACATTTCAAATGTATCTCCTTTCCTGGTTTCCCCTCCTGAAACCCCCTATCCCATCCTCCCTCCCTCTGCTTCTATGAGGGTGTTCCCCCACCCACCCACTCCCACCTCTCATCCTAACATTCCCCTACAGTGGGGCATTGAGCCTCCACAGGACCAAGGCCCTCCCGTCTCATTGAGAACCTGTCTCTTATCTGTTTATTTTGAGACAAAGTATTGTAGTACAGTTCAGGGTGGTGCTGAGCTTACTATGCAGCTTCAGTTAGACTCCAGATCATGATTCTTCTGCCTTAGCCTCCCAATAGAGCAAAAATGTATTAAACTATTCTTAATGCTATAGATGACACAAAGAAGATGTATTAAAACAGCAACAGCTTAGGGTGATTCAAAACAAAGTTAGGTTATACATGAGCCAGTTTTGAAAAAGGAATCTACAAAAAATAGCTACAACAGGATCCAAAGAATCCCTGTCATGTTATGCCAGTCCTGAGGTCTTAGCACAGCTCTATGTAAATCTCTACTGATGGTTGAACTGAAAGCTAGTAGTATTTCTATGAAGTAATATAAACAAAAGGCCATGTTGACAACATTTTGTTCATTATTGCCACCTAAGATAATCTTTTCTCCTGGTTTCAAGGCAGCATTATGCAAGTATACCATTATTCCTATTTAAACACTGATATTTTCAGGACAAGATAATTCTGGGTGTGAAGGTAATAAGGAATTCATTCAGTGGCTTTTGAGTTAAGATTTATGTTTAGAGAAAGGACAGAAAGTTCTAGCCCAAACTCTCATTTGATTAAAACAGAAAAAGCAGAATCCTATAGAGGCTGGGTGATTTTTGATAATGCCACACAGCAAAGAGAGAACTCATATCTACTTCATAGTAAACTCCTACCTTTGGACATACTGGTAAGTTGATTAGGGCATCTGAGGTATGTTAGTATGGCTTGGGATAATTTATGAAAGTTCACCATTCCTGATTCCCAATAGCAAGTGTCATACTTTTTGGAATATATCATCTTTGTTCTTATTAACAGTACCCCTGCCTCCAGAGCTCTGTTCAGGAGGCCTACTCAAGTTCTAGATGCAAATACTGACTTCAGCCCTGGGGGTGCTGCTGGTGGTAGTGGTGGTGGTAGAGGAGGAGGAGAGCACTTGAACTTTGTTTCTAAAAAGATACTCTTTCGTTTTCAGTCAACATTTTCTCTTTAAAGTGTAATAACTAATTATTTCTTCTACAGGATTGGAAGTTGCCATACTACAAGTCAAGAAGCTCTTAGTAACAGCACACTATAAACATCATATGGGGCAACAATAAGGAAAATATTCTGTTAAGTTCTGTTAAAAATAAAAGCATCACATCTTATAAGTGAGTAGAAATATCAAAGTACCTTAAATACTGCCATTAATTGTATTAAGACAGACAGTTACATCTTTCTCTTATGTTCTTACCTGATTCCTTTAATAGAAGAGGCTGTAAAATTCCACTCATGGATTTGTTTCTGCAAGTATAAAAGATGGAAGTCAAAAGCTTGATTTTTCTCAATAAAGTATCATTTCTGATTTCATCCTTTCGTCAATTATTTCTTCTAGTTTATTTTCAATAGTGATTAGGGGTTAGAGCAATATACTTTACAAAACTTGGAACACACAAAACGTTTTCTGAGGTATGAAAATTCATGCCTCTGATCCAGTTTCGAGCAAACAATATAAATTTGAAATACGTAGCTTGGGATAGACACACTACAAACATTGAGTAGTCTTTCATCTTCTGTCAACACAGTAGGCAAACTCTGAAATAGGCTTAGGAATAGCCCACCTCAGTTATAAAAATATTTGGAGACATAAGACTGACAAACCTCATTTATCTTCATTTCAGTCTCTCCCTGGGCTCACAGCTAACCAAATTTCTGTCTCCCTTGCAGTTAGACAAGGCCATATGACAGTGTCCTGACCAATGGGGTGTGAGAAGCTCTTAAAAAAAACCTCCATGAAAGCTGAGCATAGGGGCACAAGTCTATAATCCTAGTAATAAAAAGGCAAAAGATTGCCGCAAATCCAAGATTGGTCTGATCCACACAGTAAATTGCAGGCCACCCAGGGCTACATGACGAGAGCCTGACTCAAGTATTTAATATACACTGTGCAGGAAAAATGCAAGCACATCATGGTAGCTCATCATCATTAATGATTTCTAACTGTATTTCCAACAAAAAGATTGCTCCAGAGTTAAATATTAGACAAGGTTAATGGTCTTCACTTGAGATTTGACTAATGTGCTCAGGTATTTCTAATCTGAATTTGAGCCTCTGTTTATTTTACCATGCTCTATTTTATTTGTGAAGATAATGCTTATTTTTGCCTGATAACATAATCATTCCCATTTTTGCTAACAGAGAGGAAAATAATCTTTCTTTGCTCAGCTAATGGTAGAAGTCCCCCCCATACTCCATGGAAACACACGTACAGCAAATAAACCTATCTAATGTGCCTGTCACATGCACTACGCTTCATTACTACAGAATTTATGAAAAATAAAGTATTTTAGATAAGCAGATGAAGATACTGGTATTACCCCAAACCGGAAGACCTAGCTCAGCATTCTGTAATCTTTATAATGGGCAATTATAATTGTTATTACAATATAAGCTTGTATAAATTTCATAGTAACTATCAAAGTTCTAAACATACATACTCTGGAGTCAAGCAAGCTCATCTCTAAGGTACAAACTGGCATGTCATTGGCAAGGGTGAAAAACAGAAGAATGTTATTAAGTATCAATGAGAAAAGTGAAATACTGCCGGGCAGTGGTGGTGCACGCCTTTAATCCCAGCACTTGGGAGGCAGAGGCAGGTGGATTTCTGAGTTTGAGGCCAGCCTGGTCTACCAAGTGAGTTCCAGGACAGCCAAGGCTACACAGAGAAACCCTGTCTCGAAAAACCAAGAGAGAGAGAGAGAGAGAGAGAGAGAGAGAGAGAGAGAGAGAGAGAGAGAGAAGATACAATAAGTATATCTAGACTGTGAAACACACCATACAATAAGAAAACACAAGGAATGTGACATTTTAAAAATCAGGTGGCTGGGTGTATGCTTTGTGAAAGATTGTTCAGGATGTATAGAAATCTTTAAAAACAAGTTTCAAAAAAACAACTGTTAGGTCAATGTAAAAGCACTTGTTTACAAACCTATGACCTAAATTTGATCCCCAAATCCCACAGTGGAAGTAGAGAACCAAAATTTGAAAGTTGTCTTCTGACCTTCATGTGCAATTGTGACTATGTGCACACATGTATGTGCATGCACACACACATACACACACATGTATACAGTACATGTACAGTATCATAATTTAGAAGTTAACCATGGGTGCCTATTATCTCTAATACTACCACACAAACTGTCCTATTTCAAAATCAAATCATTGATTAAATAATATGAAAGACAGCTCTAGTCCTATTTTTTCTCTTACCATTTCTGTGGGTGAGACATGCCATAAAGAAACAGTTCTTTCTTCAGCTTCATTGTTGATAGAAACATAAGAAGGCTGGTAGACTTTGGTTGGCTCTATTACCAGAACCTAAAATAAGAGCATTTTTATTTTTTACAAGACAGAGCAATCACACAGGTGACCCTGCTCATTGGGGAAGTCAAAGAATTTATAATTTATACTCAACAAATACTGAAGAGCAACTATGTGAAGCAAGGCTCTGGCCAGGGCCACAGCATGGCACACAAGTCCCTGTCTGCATGAAGGTTCTGTTCCAAGGAGGGCACCCAGAAGACTGAATACACAAAGCTATCCAATCTAATGCCACGTAACACTCCAAAAAGAGAAAGTCAGAAGCAGAAAAGTTGGGCTTCATCATACAGGGAAGGGAGCTCAAGAAAGGCCTGCTTGAAAGGGTGACAGAAGAAAAAAGGGAAGTTACAGTTTTTGAGATAAATAAGGAAGTAGAAAGGTTGGCCAGCGAGTACTAATATGTACATATGCAAGGAAATGAAAAGTGAGTGGTGTTTCCGTCAGTAATGCTAGTTAATTGCTTAAGAGCATGGAAGGGCAAAGAGGAAGAAAGTGAAGAAGGGAGAAGGAAGGCAGGTGGAGATGTAGGTGTGGGGAGCAGATGAGGAAATGAATCTCCCACACAGAGCAATCAACATGGTTACTATGGTAAACCTATGGAGAGCCTACACTAGTACTGTTTGTTACTGACTTGTACCTATCCAGTTTAAAACATTTTAAAATTAAAATAAGATTTTAAAATGTACTACCCAGAAACAAAAAAAAAATGATAAGCATTTCCAACAACTGAGTAGTTAATAAAATTCTTCTTAAAAACACTCATATTCACAAAAGTCTCATGGCATAAATATGAAATAGTTATTGAAATACAATGTCTAGAATACTTAGATATCTCACTTATAAAAATTTATGAGATGTACATAAAACTGAAACAAAAACTAAATGAAAAGCTAAAAGCAAGTCTGCTTTTTCAACAAAGTTTTAAATATTAATTAGTAGCACTGGAGGCAAAGTACAGCTTAGGAAAAGATAGCTTTAAATTCCCTGTTCAACTTTTTTAAAGACAAGATTTTTTATTTTCACCCTATTATTTTTGAACCAGATAATTACTGTGTGTGGCGGTAGCGGAGGTACAGTTCTATGCATTGGGGGACATTTAGCAGTCTCCGTAGTCCTTATATCTTATTGACTGCATCATCAACTCTTACCCCTAGTTCTTTTTTTTTAATTATCAAATCATAATTTTTACTTTTTAACACAGGAGTTATAAACACAAAAATGCAGGATGTGGGGAAGGGGATGACACAGGAGCATAGGTGTTCAGGGGGAGTACAGATATCTTTCAGAACAGTTACCCCTAGTTCTAACACCCAAAATGTGTACAAATTCTGCCAAATGTATCTTAAATGGAACAAAATTACATTCAGTCGAGAGACAATACTTGAGAGGATATGAGCAACTTTGTCTCAGAGTCTAACTTATCATCTGCTGATTCCACAGAGGACAATTATCCCAATATTGTAAGTTGCCATTTTCTTCCTTTTTAAAGCTTTTAACAATTATGTAGCATGAATCTCTAGTTCCTTCTGTCTATCTTAAAGGATTGGGGTTGGTGGTATAGATCAGTGTTAGAATATTTGCCTAGCATGCACCAGTTTTTAGGTTTGATCCCAGCAAAGAAATAAACAACCACCCCCCTGTCCATTTAGCAGATCTTACTGGAAATCTGAGTCCATTAGTAACTTCGTTTGTTGCTTCAAAAATTATATCTAACCAGAAGTTAAGTCGTTCCTGCCTCGGTGAGTGTTCTGTAATGGGTTTCTTGAAGCGTTGAATTAACAGCAAGTTCTGAACTAATGACCGCAGGTACCTAGAAAAAAAAAATCACAAACTTCATAAATTAGATTCCTAAAGAAACTGAAATCAATTCTAAACCCTTTAAAAGAAGCTTTTCAAAGTCTTATGCACTTCAATTTGCATTTGTCACGAGCTCTTCATAAAGTTACTGAGCAGACACATAACTAATCACAAGAAATGCAAACAGCAGACAAAATCAGTACAACAAAGTTCTAAAAGACAAGCTTTTTACTAACACTCCAATTTTAGTACATACTGTCCAATGTTTCTTGGCCTTTTGGCTAAGACCAAGCATCAGTACGACATCTAATCGTAGTGGAAAGCATGGGATAACTGTTTTAGAAAACAGAAAAAGCAATTACAAAATGGCAATATGTCAACCTCTTTAAAAAATTTAAGTAACCTTTATGTTTTGAGGTATGTTTAGAAATAGTATACCAAAATCTATATATCCTTGATCCAATATGTTCTACTAACAACATCTTGCAAATTCATTGTACAGTATCACAATCAAAATTCTGCCACTGATCTAGTCAAGGTAGAGCTCATGCCCACCATTATGAGCCACCCCCTCATGTTGCTGTCCTACAGTAATAACTATTTTTTTTCCTATTCCTATCCTCTCCCTCAATTCCAGCAACTGGTTATCTAAAACCTGTTGCTTTTTACTTACAAAAATCATAATAATCTACACTTTCATGTCAGGAAGCCTTGATTCTGCCCATACTTTGCTGTTTTCAAGCAAACTGAATATTTGAAAATATAGTTGTCAGGCAGTGGTGGTCACTTTCTCTCTGGCACTAAATAAATAGGGATGGTTCATATGAAAGCATCATTGTATTATTTGGTTCTTTGAGGATCAAATATAACATTATTTAGAAAAGTAGACCAGTTTCAGCTCTAGCTGACTTGTTTGGGTACTTATGAGGTCTTAATCATCCATACTTGACACATTCTGGCCCTTGTCTAGATGCTAATACTGCTCTAAGCTCTGGAACATCCTGTCTGCTAAGACTGTGTTTTCCAGGGGTCATGTTAGACAGTCTTCACTAACAATATGACTTAGGTTGGAAGCCTTGGTCCATGCACCATATCAGTTTGACCTCTGGAAAAGCAAGACAGCAATATTAAGAGCATGAACATTTTGTGCCTACATACTTCATCCTAATAAAAAGGCTGCACCTCAAGGGTTATTAAACTTTCCTGGCTGTCAGCACTTTATCCCTGATGTCACATATTGGTGATGGAATACTTATTCCCATCTGTACATATTATTCCACTGGGAGATGGGAATTGAAAGTGTGTACATAATCTCTTCCAGACACATGTTCCAAGTATCTTCTGCCATCACTAACTTAGTCTGTATTATTTAAATGTAACAGTCCTAACAATGAGTGTAATAACATTTCTGAGTTCTGTTTAAGTCCTAAACACCAGACTGGCTTTTAGGTACTGGGCACTCTTGATGGTAAGCACAACACTGTTAGTCAGTCAACCCAGGTACTAATACAAGGGCACCAGATCCAACCCTGGGGTTTCCTTTCTCTGGAGTCTACTCTACTTGGTCCAGACACAGCATTGTACTTAACATTAGGATACTATACACAGCAGCTAATCTTGGAGGGCTGGAGACCCAACATGGATGTACTCATTCAGTTTAAGAACTTCCAGAATGTTGATAGGGCCTGAAAACCAAATGTTACTTTTCTCAGCCTGGAGAGAATAAAGATTGAAGAAATGGGAAGAAATTCCTGCCCTCAGAATCCAGTTGGTGTATTAAACTGGAAAGTAAGAAGTAGCAGGTGAACATGGGCTATTTAATTTTTTTTTTAAATTCAAGTCTGAGTCCTAATCAGAGAATCCGAAATCTGAAATGTTCAAAAACCCCACACTTTTTGACTGCTGAGTCTACATATCTGTGTTTATTACAGCACTGTTCACATTAGTGGAATCATGCAATCAGCCTAGGTGTCCATCAACAGGGAAAACAAGGTATACATAAACAACTGAATGTTATCTGACTATGAAGAACGAAACTATACCATTTGAAGGAAAATAGATGGAACTAAAAATCATCAGGTTAAGCAAAAATAATCCAGGCCATGGAGAAAAATATGGGGAAATGTATTCTTAATTTTAGAAAAGACTTGAAAGTAAAAGAGGCATTATTTTGGAATAGGAAGGAGAGCAGAGGGAAGGAAGAGAGATGGGAGACGGTAATGGGGGTGGTTCTAACCACCATGCAGAGCATCCATGCAGAATTTAACAATGAAATCCACCATTTTGTATAATTAACATACACACAAAATGTAAGCTTTGGGTTTTGAAACAGTTCAGATTTGGTTAGGGATGTTCATGTAGTGAAGTCTATACAAATATTAAAAAATCTAAGCTCCCAAATCTCAAATGCTTTAGAGTTCTAAGTATTTCAGATAAGGAATATTCAACCTGAAATAGAGCTGTATTTTAGAAAACTCAGATAACATCCATAAGAGAAAACACAAAATTAAAACTTGTATAAGGTCATCTCTTTAAGATAAGCACTGTCAATATCAAGGATAATATCTCTTTATCATTTACTCATTATGTAAGTGTCTACTAAGCATTTTTATGAGACTATAGTATTCAATAAGGTAACCACAATTCTAACAAAGCTTCATTTATCTATGGGAAAGTCTGATATTGCCCATCCTTTTTCTATGAGTAGCATACCAGGTATACATTTTTAAATTAAAACCAGTGAAAAATAGTTCTCCAAGTGTGGTTCTCCAGGAATAGGGATAGATTGTGGAGTAGGCAGGCAGTATAGCAACTGAGGAGGATGCCAACACCCTTGAAGATGGTCAACAGAATATCTTCTATCACCACAAAGCCCACCATGGCTAGCAGATTGCTGCATGTCTCCAGCTCAAGAACATCATTTTCTTGGTGGTGGTTTTCAGCCTTACTATATAAGCTTTATCACAAACATATATAAATACTAGTATCAAACAGCATTTTGCTCTTGAAGACATAAACTAAAAAGAGTCAAGAGGACTGACAGTCTAGTCTCAGGGATAGAGCATGCAAGGATACATTCCAGGTGAGCATGTGTCTGTCTCTTCTACCCTTTACTTAAAAGCAATGAACTCTCAGAGCTGTTATGTCTATCTTAACCACTTTAATGAGGAAGTTAGGTAGTTGTTGCCCTGTTACATTTCACATTTTCTCCTTGAATGAGACATTTCAGAACAGGTTAAGATTGGAGACATGAGATTACTAGGCACAGATGGGACTTACCAGACCGGGGGTTTCAGTTTGAACAACCTCTCTGCTGCCTGGACAGCCTTCCCAATGTCACTTGCCAGCATGCTGACGGTGAAGAACTGACCTACATCCCAGTAATTGTTCATTTTCTCCAGGCTCCCTTTTCTTCCCAATAAACTGTTCAGCCGGACACCTTAAGAATTTGAATTTTGATATCATGAAATAACTTCCTAGTTCTGACATATTATATAAGACTTTAGGAAAAGGACACACGCAGGCAGCCATTTTATTTGGCTGCTCTCTCAGGTATGCTATTGGAAAGTAACTGAAAGGCATCATTAGTTATTTGAAATACACACACACACACACACACACACACACACACACACACACATACAAGTCTTGCTATGTGGGTCTGGTTATCTGGAAGTCACTATGTAAAACAGGCCAGTCTCATTTAGGGAGACTCACCTGCCTCTGCCTCTGACTTCTGAGTGCTGGAATTAAAGATGTATATCACCATACCCAGAAAATTGAACAGATTTTTTAAATGTTCAATTTGTATAACTAAAACATAAATGCTTGCAATAATAAACAGCTTTACCTATTTTCCTTAGTTCCATCGAAGTTTCAAACTGTTGTCCAGAAACTATCAGCAAAACTGCAAGGTTAATTCCCGAATAAAGTGATGACTGGAGTTCAAACCCTTTGCGATACCTATAATTACAGAACCACCAAATTCTAATTACATCATCTTATTTTAAAGTGAAATGTATAGACAATAATACAAATTACCTCCTCATAAAAATAATTATTACTCTAATGTTTTATAGTTCTTCCCATAATCCTGACAAATGTACATACAACAGTCTCAATTAACCTGTTCTGACAATGTAAGAGCAACACAGTAACTTACACCAAGAAGTTTTTAATTTTCATCCTTATATTTTAATCACAAAAGCATATATTGACTAAATAAAAGGGGAAATCATATGAAAGCATACAAAAGAAAATTAAAATCCATTATAATCCTCCCAAATGACCATAATTTGATATTTGAATCTCATTTTGAGTTAAACTCTCAGTTTACACTGGATATTTTTTATTTTATAGAAATGGTGTCAATCATGAGTTATTTCTCTACTAGTCATTTGTTTGCTTGCTTACATTATCACAACACTAAATCACTTCTTCATGTATGAAAATAATCCCTGAATCCGACCCTAAATGACTATCAATGCAAATGTTCAGGGGAAGCAATGGGAATGAGGTAAAAACAAGGAGTGCCATTTACATAGTTTCATTTTAACTCTCTGCTATATTCTTTACTAGACATAAAATGTTTATCTATTAGCAAGTATGACTTTTATAAGGAAAAGCAATTCATTCAACAAAATGGTAACACAAACATAGATGATACCAAGGATTTACAAACCAAGAGTGATTTTTTTTCATTTATATGGTAAGAGAATATAGTGATATACTAGCTATTAAAGAGAAAAGTTATTTAGTTGGTTAAAATGTGGTTTTATAAACTTTGGAGGATAACATAGGTACCACCACACAGACCAGAGGACACCAAGAAGTCACTGATACTCAACAAAACTCCAAGCTTTCTCTAACCCTGTCAATGTTCTAAGACTTAAAATTTAATATCTTACTGGATTTTCCCATGTTTCTGTCACAATGAAAAGGTATGTCCAAAGCTAAGCAGGAAAGGCTCATGCCTCTATTATCAGCACTTAAGAGGCTAAGGCGAGAGATTTGCAAAATGAACTCAAAATCAACATCACTTTTAAGTAGAACAGGTAAGCAAAGAGAAGATGATATGGGATCATAGTCTTAAGAGAATAGTTGTAGTTCCCACCTTTACTTTCAATATCAGCTGTCAGATATGAATGGGGAGATATTGGATTTTCTAACCCTGCCAAACCCTCAAGCTGACACCAACTTTAGGAGTGAGACCTAGAAAAGGAACTGCCTTAAAATCCCACAGGATCATAACCCACAAATTGCTACAATGTGAAGCTACTAATAACATTCAGGGATGTTATTATATAGTAAGACACAGAAGGGACACTCCCTAAAATATACCCATTGCCTAAGTACAGAATACCCAAGATACAGTCCATAGAACTCAAAAAGGCCAACAAGCTGAAGGGCCCAAGTGAGGACACATCAGTCCCACTGGGGAGGGAGACAGAAGCAACCACAAGTGGGGAGGGGATGGGGAGAGGAGAACCTGATCTGGTATTGGGTGAGGGAAAAAGACTGAAGCCCTGAGGGACAGCAGAAAGAATGGAAACAGGTAACCTAGGGAGGTAGAAGATTGAGGGGACCCTCCACAATGTACCAGAGACCTGAGAGGTGAGAGACTCTCAGGACTCAAAGGGAGGGACCTTAGATGAAATGCCCTACAGTGAGGAGAGGGAACTTGTACAGCTCACCTCCAGCAGAAAGACAGAGCATCAAGTGAGGGATGGGGTTGCCACCCCACAGTTAAAAACTCTGACCCATAATTGTTCCTGTCTGAAAGAACTGCAGGAATGGAAATGGATAGGAGCCTGAGGAAAAGAAGGTCCAGTGACAGGCCAAAAGTGGGATCCAGCTCAAGGGGAGGCCCCAAGGCTTGACACTATTACTCAGGCTATGGAGTGCTCACAAAAAGGGACCTATCATGACTGTCCTTCGGAAGACCCAACAAGCAGCTGAAAGAGTCAGATGCAGATATTTGCACCCAACCAATAGACAGAACCTGCTGACCCCTGTGGTTGAATTAGGGAAAAGCTGGAAGAAGCTGAGGAGGAGGGCAACCCTGTAGGAGGACCAGCAGTCTCAATTAATCTGGACCCCCAAGATCTCTCAAATACTGGACCACCAACCAGGCAGCATATACCAGATGATATGAGGCCCTCAACACATATACAGCAGAGGACTGCTGGGTCTGGGCTCAGTGAGAGAAGATGCACCTAACCCTCATGAGAATGGAAGCCCTAGAAAGTTTAGAGGTCTGGTAGGGTGGGGGTTGTGGGGGTGGGGAGGAGGGATGGGATGTGGAACAGTCATAGGGTGGACTGGTAGGAGGATAAAATCTGGAGTGTAAAAAAAACCAAAAAATAAATTATTATTAATAATAATATTAATAATGCATATCAGATATCATCAGTCCTTGATCAAAACATCCAATGATGTCCCTTCCCATTTAAACAGAAAATAGTCTTTATGTCTCATTCATTGATCTTCTTTTGCCTATTCCTCACCATTAGTGAGTGTGTCCAGCATGGTCACTCCTCCAACATCTTTGCTTTTTGCTCTTCCCCTTATGAGGACAACTTTCTTCATAGTTATCTGTGAAGCCTATTCCTTCATTGTCTTCTTATCTCCACCTGCCTTCACACTATCCTATTTAAAACCACAAACTATGGACTAGAAGTATAGCTCAATGACAGCGCACTTGCCTAGCATGCACAAAGTCCTGGGTTTGATCCCTAGAAACTCCAAAATAAAACAAATTAAAAATTTAAGACCATTCTCCCTGACTTCCTTTTACTTTCTTTCCCTGATTACCCACCCTGAGCCTTTACCATCAGCTCAAATCCTATAGATTTTATTTGCTTGCTGACTTTTCTTACCAGCAAGGTAAGGTCCCCAAAGACAAGGATTTGTATCTACTGTGTCTGCTCAACCCATCTAAAAGTGTCTAGCTCAAAGTAAGCCTTCAAGTAAGTCTTCAATAAATTCAACAAATACAATCTATTGAATAAAGACAGGCAGACATGAAGAGCTCACTGGGAAGATGAAGCCCAATGGTGGTGGAGACAATTCTGGAAAGGGCAGCTGGTGGGAGTATGTGATGCCTCATTCCTGTCTCATGAATGAGTAGATGAACAAGAGCTGCTATTTCTCATGGTTTTCTCTCAGACTCTGGAATCTGAACACTCCTTGATCACATACATATATTGCAATTGTTTTTACTGTCAGTCAGCAGACATACACACACTAGGGAAAGACTTGGCTACTCCGCCTACATGGTTCTGTTCTATGTAGCACCAAGTGTACTATTTACCACTCAATGGCACTGTCTCTGCTCGCATCCTCTTCACAACCTGAATCCAGGAAGATGTCCTTGTAGATCCTCCCACACAGGCAAAACATGTCAGGAGCCGGGTGGTCACAGCTTTGCAGAACTTGGAGCATGACCTGAAGAGCCTTTTCACGGTCACCTGTGCTGTTTCTCCTGAAAGATGATGTTATGAGATCACAGTCATGTAATTTAAGACGTTGTTTTGCTCAAAGGAAAAATATTTTAAGACTTCTTTTCTCTGTCTGTAGCCTATGATTGGGCTTCTCAGACCCCATAACCACACAAGATAATTCTAATAATAAATATTATTTTATTTCTATTCTTGCCACCTTTTCATACATGATCTTACTTTATAGCCCTGGTTGTTCCCTGAACTCACTGTGTAGACCAAGCTGTTCACTCAAACTTGCAGCGATTCTTCTGTCTTTGCCTCTCTAGTGCTGATACAAACATGTGCCACCATACCAGGCTCTTCTTAGATCTCTGTGTTTCTTATTGGTCTGTGGCTATGAAGATTTTTGTGTATAACCACAGTTATCTCCATTTTTGAAAACTTTTAACATTTTTCATAAAATGTAAAAGGCAAACATCCTGACTTAACAATTCTACTTCTAGAATTTATAATATATAATTTCCCTAGCAAATGTTGAAAAAGACATTTGTTGTGGCATTGCTTTTAATAGTGAACAATTGGCAATGGTTGCAAATGTCTGTTTACAGAATAAATAAACCATCAGATGTATTGTATAACAGCCAAGCTATGTAATACTACTATGCAGCTCTTAGAAAGGAAGAGATACATAAATAATAATGTAGAATAATATACATAATATTGTATGGAAATGCTAATGGAAAGCATGATCTTGTTCTTTGAAATAAACACTACTAAAATATATGTTCATACATACAGACAGATGCCTGGAAGGATACACATTAAACTCTTTAGAAAATTCCTATGAGGACTTACATAAAGTGGTATATTTTATGCCTTGTTAATAACTGATAATAATAATAGTGAATCTTTTACGTATTTTGTTGGGGCATGCCACTCAGCCCAAGCTGGAATGAAATTCACTATGTAGCCCCAGTCTGGCTTCAACTTCATAGTAATCCTTCTGCTTCAGCCTCCCAAATTCTGAGATTACATGTGCCAACTACTATACCAAGCTTTATTTTAGTAAACTAATAAAAAATTATCCTTGATTTCTTGGTACTTTTATAGCAGATTTTAGTGTTTTCTTTCCTAACGACATACACCTCAAAAACGTATTTCATCATCCAAGAAGACATAATAGTACCTAAATAGTCTTTCTCAACAAGGGATCCTCTATACAATTAAATCCTACAGAACATTACTGCATCATTTGAATGACTATTTTCTAAATTCTCCCAATGATGGTACATGACTAGCTCTATTATACATGCATGAGATAAATTATTATGTCATACAGTGGATTCCATAGGACATTAGGGTTTAACTCCTGTGTTGGAACTCAACCCAAGTTGAGAAGGGCTAATTTAGACACTTGGCATCCTTTCTGGAATCCTGTAATAACTAAGCATGTCTTCCAATCTGTCTTTTTAATCCTCTTTTTTGGTCTTGTTTTAAAGTATTTTGTTTCCCCCTCTGTCATACAGTATCTAATTTAATCAGCCAGCAAAACAGATTGTTTTTTGTATGGCCTATCATGATATTCTTTGTTAGAGCTAACAGATACTAAACCAACTCAAATTTACTAAAGCATCTAGATAACTGATAACATCTATAGTAAGAATGAGATAAAACAGTTCTACCACCTGATACTAGACAACTTTTGAGTCATGTAATATTCAGGATTTTGCAAAGAAATTAACTAAACTCACCCAAATGCTTAATTATTGATGATAATTCAGGTTAGAATTTTTTCTAGACTAGTTATATTAAGATTTCCTTTTGAGTTTTTAAATTATTACTATTAACTTGCACTTATCCTTATTAAAACCAAATGTCTTTTGAATATACACAAGACAAAAATCAAACATCTGAAAAAATAAAAAGCCAAGAGGTTTTCAGCTAAAAGCCACTTTAAGACAGGTGCTAAAGAGCCAATACCTTCAGTGGTTACTAATCAGCTTTCAGCTCTGCTTATCATTTTCAGGTCCCAAGTATCCAGAAACAAGTCCTAAAGACAACAACTCCTGCGTTTAATCAGTCAGAGCTTTGTCAATCAGTTTCTGATACTATGACCAGTTTACAATGAAGAGAAAGTAAAGATCATAGGGTCTTAACTGTATTAGATATACCTAGGGGTCTTTAAAAGTCTAGGGATCCAGAATGTGCCCCAAATCAATTACATGTGAATCTTCAGAGATGCTATTTGATCCCACATGCCTTTTATCCCTCACATTCTGATTCAGTATGTCTGCAATATTGCTAAGTCTACTGAACCATTATCAGGCTGATTATTTGATCTATGTGTGCTTTTGACCTCTGTGTGCACTTGACAACTGTGGCTCCTTTTTCATTCATTTGATGTCCCCCAATCCTGCATACCCATCAAGCACGTGCCACTGGTTTTTATTTCAAACCATATCTGAAGTTAGTCTATTCCTCATGACTTCTACAAGTTACCACCATAGCCCAAGCTACTGTCATTCCCTATCATCTCCCTTACCTCTCCACAATCTATTCTTAACACAGAAGTCATTGATCCTGCAACAATTTAATGTCAAGTAGCAAATGGTTCTAATCTAACGTCTCCTGGGTCAAGCTGAATGTCGTGGTGTATGCCTGTAATCCCGGAATTCTGGAGGCTAAAGCAGGAGTATTGTAAATCTGAGGCCTGGGCTACAGTAAGACTTTGTCTCTAACAACAAGACAGCAGCAGCAGCAGCAGCAGCAGCAACAACAACAACAACAACAACCTCTTCAGGCACTCTTAGCTTAGAAGAAGTATCTTCTAAACATGGTCTTCGATATTTCCCAAGATCTTGTAGCTAGTTATTTCTCCAATCTCATCCCTTACTATCTAACACTCCCTAACAGCTATTCTGCTCCAGCTCTGCAAGCCTTCTTGCTGTTCCCAGCGCTGGTAAATACATGACATGGCTCCTGATTACTTTCTGACTTTACTCCATATCACTTTCTAATGAGTATGTCTTCTCTGATGAGACCACTCTCCTTTCTAGAACATTGTCTTGCAACTGCTGTAAATACAATAGAAGATTTTTAAGGTGTACAAGCATGTGCAGAGTCATTCCTGTTGTGGGAAGTCAGGACGAGATCAATTCCAAAACTATCACAATTCCTACATTGCCTGGTCTATGTAGATGACTAAAGGAAAGAGCCTTTGGTAGTAAAGACAAGAATCAACTCAGCTTTTTTTAAAAATAAAAAATAGTAGGCGATAGGATAAAATGCAATCTAGAATCATCCTTAAGCAAAACAAAATTTCTTAAAATTTTTCTTGCTCCATTCCCACTTTCTGAATTTAGTTTAGAAAGCCACAAATTAAAGAGATATTCAGAAACCTAAAGCTGTTGCATGCATTAATCATAGCACTTGGATTCCAGGCCCTGCAAGCACTGAATCCAAAGATAACAGAAATGGCAGTCCCTGGCTCTTCCTGTACAAATATTGACAAGACAGAAACAGCAGCAGGGGGACAGGAGGTTGGGGGTTGGGCTAATCACAGTTGAAGTGAATCAAATTAAAAATGCAATCCACTTTCAACCCAGCTATTCTCTAGAACCATAAAAAGCCATAAATGCTGATCACCAGGCCTAGACAAGGCCTCTAATATTCACAGTAACAAACAATATAAAACCACACTTCAGACTCAGGTGTTTTAGGTATAATGTGTGGAGTACAGTAAAATGTTGAGATGTGCAGAGAAGCAGAAAAATGCAGTCCAATAACTGAAATATAATATAATCAATGGACTGACCAGTGATGACTTTACCGAAAATAACAACTTGGGAAGGGTATGTTACCCACATGTGCCATCCATTTGGGAGCCTGAGGCAAGATGAACTGCATGAGGTTCAGGCTAGCCTGAGCTACAGTGTAAGACGCTTTCACAAACAAACAAACAAAAAACAAAACAAAAAAAAAACTCCACTCCAAACAAGAACTTGAAATCAACTATCAAAACTACATTGCTTCTATGAATACTGTACATGGTGGGGGAAAAAGGAGAGAAGGAAGGAAGAGGGAAGAGATGGAATGAAGGAATAAAGGAGAGGAAAGAGAAATGAAAACTCCAAAACACAAATCTAAGAACCACAGAAAAAAAACCCACTGAATGAGCATATACCAATTCAGACACTACTCCAGACCCCTGCCACCAACTCCCTCCAAACAACCCCCCCCCCAAAAAAAAAACACAAATTGGGCTGGATGGTGAGGAAAATGTCTAGGAAAGGGCAAAAAAAGAGATAACTTTGGGGGGTTAAATCATTGTACCTCTCAACAGTAGTAATCTCATGAGTGTATTTTGCTGACCACGTTCATCAAATTATATACTTATAATTTTACATTTTATTGCATATAAACTATGCCACAATTTGTATTAAGAGCATACAGAAAACAATTAAGAGCATACAGAAAACAGTATACCTGTTTTATTGGGCTAGTGCTGGGTCTATTTTCTTTCAGATACTTTCTGTCTTCACTATTCTGCTTCATTCAAGGCTCAAGTCTCCAGGCTTCTGATAACCATCTATCTGGTAATAGCTATTGAAAGGCCATCTACATAGGTAACTGGAGGCTGGGGAGAAGGAAGAGACCAGGAAACTTTGTTCTTTCCTGGCTTGGGGCACCTCCAGATACAGATGGTTCTCTTTAATAAACAGCTCCCAGCAGGCTGCCTCCAGGTTACTCTGATATCTTGCCTGCTGGTAATTTCACCTCTGTTCTAGACCTCTCCAGATAAAGAGTGGCAGCAGTTGCCTACAGCTGCTAATTTCTAGGGTGCCTCCCGATTTTCTGACTCCCTCTTCAACTCTCTCATTCCCTGTGCAACCAATTTCCTGTGTTCAGTTTTCTCTATTTAATACATACAGTAGTTGTTTCCTGATTGAGCTCTGACAGATACACACCTGCTGAAGAAAAGCAGGTGCCCTCCCCTAGCCAGATGCCTCATATTTACAGATGAGAAGGGAACAATTAGAGACAACCAAACCTGTGTTCTCATGCCAACGATGCCCACAGCCAAAGAAACACAAACCAAAGTAGGTGTTTCCTACTCTACAAGTAGGTTCAAGTTATATCACAGGGCAGAAGCATTCCTGCCATGCTCCCATCATACCAAGTTTCCTCAGCCTTTAAGGGGGATCACAAAGAAATATATGTGATGGCTCTATATGAATGACTAGAAGACTGTGCAACAGAGCTAGACATATTGCAGACTGGCTCTCCAATTTGCACAAAGAGAGCTGGATCTGAAGCACATTCCTGCCTTGATCCTGCCCTGTGACATGTTAACAGAGATCCTTACAATGGATCCAGTTACGTTTCCACTCCTATCTACTTGCAAGTAGGTGGAATTTAATTTGGGTGGACATAAGGAGGAGGGAACAACAAACATCAATCCCTCACTAGGCTCACACTAGCCTCCATACAATGACTAGAAAGTAGAAACAACCAAAATATCCTTCAACAGATGAAATGATAAATAAAATATGGTCTATAAAATGCTTAGGAAATCAATGGAATGCTTAGCAACACAAAGGAAGTATGGACACAGTCTACAACACAATTGAATGTTGAAAATAGTATGCCACATGACAAAAGCCATACACAAAACAACAAATACTTTAACTTTCTATTTATAGGGAATGGCTAACACAGGCAAAGCCACAGAGAGAGATGAAAAAAATAGGTGAGGGAATTGGAATTAACTACTAAATGGATGAATAGTGAGTAGGGAGGAAACCTGGAAGAAACAAGTAAGGGAAGTAATTGCTAATAGATAGATTAATTCAAGATTAATGATGCAAATGCTCTAAAATTAACTGTGGTTGTGATTGTACAACTTTGACAATATGCTAAAACTCACTGACTTGCTATTTTGGGTGAATTGCATAGTATGTGTAAGATATTGTAATAAAGCTGAAACAAAATACACAGCTTTCCCCTTGCAAATCACTATGTTCTTCATTTTTTATCACTTGACTTAAAGGAGATCTGAGAGTCTCAGAAAAGACAGAGCCTTGAGATGGATAGAGACTAGGTTGTCAAGTTAATAACCTGAGAAGGGACTGTCCAACCAGAATACATCTACATTTGGATGCTGCATGAGGGAAGAGAACTTTTTACTCTGTGTGCTGTTTCTTATAGCACTTACCATACCCTGTTGAGTACGCAAGTCAACAATACTAAGGAGGTGAGTGTTTACCTGGTCAGGAGGATAAGCTCTCTTTTGAGTCTCTATATCAAATTGCCCTTTTGGAAAATACCTGGTGTCCCTGACTATGAATATTGCCATCACCACTGACCCTGACCTATGTATCTCCTGTTTTGGGTCTTAATTCAAGGGATGTTATGTGTGGAAGTTCAGATCAAAAACAACCCCATAGGCTCTGAATACCTGGTCCCCTGTTGGTGGTATTATTTGGGGATATTATGGAATCTACAAGAGGTAGAGCTTTGCTGTTAGGAAGTAGGTCAGTGGGGGGCAGGCTTTGAGTCCTTATAGTCTCATCTCACTTAAAGTTCTCTCTCTGCTTCCTTCATGTGGATGAAATTGGGGTCTCTTATCTTCCTGCTGCCATGTTTGTCACTTTATGTTTTCCCCACCATTATGGACTCTTCCTCTGGAACTGTAAGCCAAAATAAACTATTTCTCCTATAAGTCATTTTTAGTCATGATGTTTTATCACAGCAGCAAAAGTAAAACCATACTATGGATAGTGGTACTACCAGTAATTATTTTTTGATATTTTTCTATATATAATGAACATAGCTGAAATATTTTATGTATATAGTCATATGTAAATAAATGACATAAAAATTTGCCTTTTATTGCCAAACCTTGAAAATAATTATAGCACTCATACATTCATTATGTATGGATCTCTTCCAACTCTATACTGCAGTCAATCACCTAGCCATTAGTTAATTTACTCCAACAAATTTTTATTGAACACTTCCATATGGGTGACACAGTGATCTTAGGCATTGGGTATCAGTGGCCTAGTATATACCATGGCATAGTCCCTCCTCCAATTTAGAATCTAATGGGAAAGATGTTAGGTATTAGACAAATAAACCAGAGATGGATCACTTTCACATTTAGTACTGGCCTTCAGAAAAGAATAAACTATATACCAAAGGATGACCAACCCCAGTAACTCAAGTAAGTGATGACAGAAAGCATTTCCAGCAGAGGAAAAGCACATGCAAGCATCCACAGGAGTCAATAGCCTGCTGTTCTTCACATGGAGGACCAGCTAGAAAGAAGTGAACCAGAGGTGGAACCAGACCACATGGAGCTATGTTAGTACTCTTCTGAAAAGTTTCTCAAAAGCTCAGCCTAACCTAGCCAGAGGAACTCACAAGTTTTTGTCCAAATTTCACCTTTTACTCCATATGGCTTTTCAAGATTAGTTCCTTCCATGATGTTTTTCCCTAAATACCCAAGGAACAGCTAGCTCTGTGTAGGCATGAACCACCCATTTGGCCTCCCTCACATCCCCACAAATAAAAGGAAGTTGACATGGGCAGTTGGATCTTTCATGTCATGTCTTCAAATTCATTTTCTGTGCATTCTGGCTATTCAGTTAATAATCCCATAAAAGGCTGACTGCGAGAAACTCACAACTTAGTTTCATCTGATTTGCAACACTTCTTAAAAGCACAAAATGGCATTCTTGCTAATTTAATTCTTCTGTAAGAGTGGGTAAGAAGTTGGGCATGGTGGTACATGCCTCTCGCACTTTGGAAGCAGAAACATGAAGCCAGCCTGGTCTACAAAGTGAGACCAGGACAGCTAGGGCTCTGTTACATAGAGAATCCCTGTCTTGAAAAACCCAACCCAACCAAACCAAACCAACAAACAAAAAACAGTGGGTAACAAGTAATTTTTTAAGTATTAAGTTTAGGGCTTGAAAGATAGTTCAGTGCTTAAAAGCACTTGCTGTTCTTCCAGAGGATCTGGGTTCAATTCCCAGCATCTATATGTTGGCTCAGCATCACACATAACTCTGGTTCCAGGGGATCCAGTGCCCTTTTCTGGCCTACATATGCATCAGGCATTCATATGGTGCACAGACAGACATGCAGAAAAAAAACACCCATAGACATAAAATAAAGTTAAAATTAAAATAATTTTAAAATACTCATTAAAATACAAATAAAATTTAACAACTTTTGACATTTTCATATATATAAATATATATACATATATATGTACCTGCATAATACAACTAATTGATTTATATTCAGTCCTGTGATCCCCTACCATCACCCCTTTCTTTCCCTCTGAATTTTTAGTTTTTTGCTATATTTTACTAAATAGCACATTGTCAACTGCCTTTAAATATTTATGTTTAATATACATAGATTAGTCTCAAATATTGGTCAGATGAGTTTATTTCAGAGGGTAGTGGTTAATGGAGAAAACTGTAACTATCCAAAGTATTTGAGAGTAAGTGATTTTGAATACTCAGCTATAGATGGGATGGCTATTTCAATCCTTACCCAAGGGAACATCTCAAAAGAGCATGCTGGAAAGAAAGAATTTAAGAGCTAGAAGATGGGAATGGTGCTGTGAAATGCTATTCTCTGGACATGACTTGGCTGTTATACGCATGAACTCACAGCAGCTGTGGTTACTGGAATAAGACCTACAGAAAATCAAGCCATGTGAAAATTTCAACAGGATGTGTGTTGGAGGGTTGAGGGCTATTGGCAGATGACGAATTTTGAGGGAAGAAAAAGTCTCTTTTCTTTAGGGTAGGGTGGTCACTGGGAGGTAGCCCATAACCCAGTGAATGACCACACAGAATGCACATATGGACAACACAAATTGGACTTGGTGTGTTATTTTAAAAAGAGGAAATAAATTTGGGAAGGAGATGTGTTTCTGGTCAGCCTAGGGAAGTTTTAGGCAGGAGTAGGGGATAGATATGACCAAAGTACATTTTATACATGCATGAAATTCTAAAGAACAAATAAAAATATTAATTAAAAGAGGCTTTTTTTTCTCATTTTAAAAGGTCATTTGATAGTTAGCATTGATGTTTCATTTGGATCAATGACAAAGCCAACAATCTCCATCTGTTCATAAATGAGGGGAACTGGGGTGCTTCTTCTCTCATAATAGTGGCTCTCCTAAGTTGCTCTGAGGAGAAGCTCATGTTTGTGTACACAATCCAGAGATGCGCCACTAAAAGCTTTCTGAGTACTCATTTATCAGAAAGTCAAACAAAACAGTTTTTTTGAGATGGGTTTTTTCCTATGTTGTTCAGGCAATATCAAGCTCCTAGGCTCAAAAGATCCACTTGCCTCAGCATTTTAGTAGCTGGGACAATAGCCACGTGATAATTACCCCAGGTTAAAACCACTTTTGAATAGAGAAATATTATATCCTAGCAAAAAAAATCTTCACTTGAGTAGGGGGCAGGTGGGAAGAATTGGAAGGAGAAAAGGGAGATGGAGGTGTAGAAATTACATAATAAATTCTCAAAAATTATATATATAGTATATAATATTTATAATATATTATATATATTAGAAAAAGAACACATATAGGCAATATTTTTTTAGTTTTAATGTTATAGCTAAGTTAAAATTGATCTTAGAAATGTAAGATATCAGCTATCATCTTAATATTTAATAATTTAGCCATTATTATATACAGAGCAGCTAACCTAGATATTGAATGTTACTGTTTATTGGTCTTATATGTCCTGTAATTCTCACCATGCAAAAGAAAACTATCAGAGATATTTGACCAACATTAATCTAACATTTTACATGTGCTACAGCCTTAACGATACTTGACATTCTTGGTATGACTTAATGATACTAAAACTATTCTTGAAAACTAAATTCATAGCAATTAGTCTGACAAGGGTTTACAATGTACATTACCAAGAGGCATCCTAGACAATGATGTTTTTATGCCTTGCTATTTCAATTATCCTAAGTATTACACAAATGAAATAGTTAAGAAAAAAGTCTGCAATAGAATATAACATCAATACCTCTCATAATCACCCTCACTCATGTAAACATTTCAAATATTTCTGATTTCTCCTACAAAGCAGAATTAGGCACCATAATAAACTAAAATGAAATGATTCCCATAATTCTGTGAAAAATATAACATCAGAAGAAGTGTATTTTAAGAAGAAATACTGGGGGCTGGACAGATGGCTTAGTGGTTAAGAGCACTGACTACTCTCTTCCAGAGGCCCTGAGTTAAATTCCCAGCAACCACATGGTGGCTCACAACCATCTGTAATGAGATCTGATGCCCTCTTCTGGTGTGTCTGAAGACAGCTACAGTGTACTCATATACATTAAATAAATAAATAAATAAATAAATAATTTTTTTTTAAAAAAAGAAGAAACACTGACGAAAATAGGAGACCTTGATGATGTAAAATCAGCTCCAAGATCAGTAGGGGTAACAGATACACAGAGCTCTTCCCGTATCTTACTAGCACTCATCTCCACAGACTTGATAGAGCCTTGATAGTACCAGCTGCTACTGCTACTGCACAGTATTCTGCAAGCAATGATGGGTGGAATTTGGTAGGTAAGCTGACAGCTTCCTTTCCTTTAGGTAAAACAAGTATATGGTTTGTTCTAGTTAGAACAGAGCCCTAGTTTTCTACTTCTTCACATGTCTTCCACACTTACAGCATTTCTGTTTCTCCCTGTCACAGTCTCTCTTATTCTTCTGAAGCATCTTATGATCACCTCTCAAATAAATCGTGTGTAGCCATTTTGTTTTTATTTTTGTATTTTGCTTGTTTGGTTTTTATTTGTCTTTCCCAGAGTCTGCTTCTGGGAAAGAATGTAAACTATGATTTTATAGTATAAAGAAAAGTTTTCTTTTACCTCTACTTTCCCCTCACCCCTCTCTCAAGAGGGTCTCAAGTATTCCTGGCTGCCTTTGAGCTTACTATATGGCTAAGAAAGACCCTGAAATTCTGGGCTTACCATACCTGGTTTACATGGTACTGGGGAATCACACCCAGGGCGTTGTTCATAGTAGGAAAAATATCAACTGGGCTGAAACATTAGCCTGAGAAATTCTTACTAAGGAAAATCCCTGTTCAGATTATCAACCTGAAATTGCTTCTAAATTCACAAGAAGCAAAAATAACGAAACAGGATGGAACCTAAGCAAGGAAGAGAATAAATTAATTTGAGGAAAGTTTAGCATTTAGTAGTAAATAAAATATACATATGGTTTTCTGCTAGGCAAAGTTTTGACAAAATATTGTTTAAACAAAACATTCATGAATACAATGTGTTATTTGAAAGCATATGGAGCATGCTGCACTCTCTCCCAAGTGGTGACAGAATGGGTTTCTCTCTATGATTAGGGACTGAGACTGTTGACAGGAGAAAGGGTCCACTATAAAGGCAAGAGCTCAAGAAATCTAGGATAATTTAATAAAATTTGCTGCTTCATGTTACAATGTCATGGAAGTTTTTTGAAAGAAAAATAAAATTCAAAGACCATCTGACACCACTCTTTTTTTCTTGTTTTCTTTTAAAGAGGAAAATTCAGAAAAAGCATTCAGAAAAGGTTGGTGAGTTGTTTAAAGATAAGACTACACAGATAGTGATAGAGTTGGCATGTGGCTCATATGGGTGCCCTGCTTAATCGTCAGTAACACACTAGTGTCTACAGAACAAAGTGCAAGTCACTTGTAAGTATGTAGTCCTCAGTCTCTAGAACCAACCTTCCTCATCAGCCATCTATTTCTGTCATAAACGATCCCTTCATTCAGGGTGAACTAAACCAATCATTACAGTTAAGTCCACCATTCCTCTTGTCAACATCAATTACCAAAATACTTGAGGTAGTGCCAGATGACATTGCAATTGTGCACTGAGTACAACCAAAAGGCTGGTATCCAACTTATGGCCCATTCTCCTTTTAACATTTTATTATACTCATTCATTAATTGTGTGTGCATGCATATGTGTAAATAGTCACAGCATCTATGTGGACGGCACTTTGTAGGACTCAATTTTCTTTTACCATTATGTGGGTCCAGGGAAAGAACTCATGTGGTCAGGTTTGCAGCAAATACCTTTCTTTATATGATGAGCTATCTCACTGTCCCTCTCATTTTATTTTTATCTTAATAAGGTTCTAATTCCCGAGAAGTCATATGACTTGTTTACAGGTGCCCAGGTAGACAGCAACAAAATGGAGATGGAATATAGTAACATAATTCCCAAATAAATAAATTTTCCACCACACAAATATCTTTTTTGACAGCTCCTATAACACAGGCATAATAGTTTCTTCTCCATATTGCTTTAGTGGCAGCTATCATATACTAGAAATATTTTATTCACATACACCCAAGCACTGGAGTTGTCTCCTGAAAGTACTGCCTGAAACTATGCTACTGACAGTATTTA
This sequence comes from Arvicanthis niloticus, assembly GCF_011762505.2. NCBI lineage: Eukaryota > Metazoa > Chordata > Mammalia > Rodentia > Muridae > Arvicanthis > Arvicanthis niloticus. Next base: position 29,111,288 of record NC_047679.1, read on the forward strand.
GCCTAAAATGTAAACTGTTATCCTTGGACTCAGAAGGGAGATGTGTATGGTTGATTTGGTGGTCCTTGTGTCCCTTTAGAAATTTTTCCTGAGAAATCTGAAAACCTGCTTTGCTGTTTTCTTCAGATCATATGCTCTATTTCTAGGACAGTAGCAAAAGAATTTGATGCATATAAAATCTCTTAAAATATAATCTGAGACATAAAAGAGGCTGAATCTACTAGATATTTGAAAGGAATAGAAGGTGTGGCCTTTTTGAAGTAGGTGTGGCTTTGTTGAAGGAAGTGTTACTGGGGGTGAGCTTTGAGGTTTCATATGCTAAGCCCAGTCAGTCAGTGTCTGTCTGTCTGCCTGTCTGCCTGCCTGCCTTCCTCCTCTTCCTCTTCTTCTTCCTCCTCCTTTGTCTCCCCCTCCTCCCCCCCCCCCCCGTGTGTGTGTGTGTGTGTGTGTGTGTGTGTGTGTGTGTGCGTGCGCTCGCGTGCACGCGAATGTGTGTCCCTTCACTTCAGGATCAGCTACTGCTCTGGTGCCTGCCTGCATGCCACTATGTTTCCCACTATGACAACAATGGACTAAACACCTGAAACTATAAGCAAATGCTTTGTCTTATATTAGTTGCCTTAGTTATGGTATCTCTTTACAGCAATAGAATGGTGACTAAGACAAATTGTTAATGATTAGTGGTTTATTTTGTTACAAAATGTATTGTAAATAATGTCCTAGCCCTTAAATAATATCTGAATCTGGAAGCTGAAGCATTGATGAAATAATTGACTAGTAATCATTGGAATTTTATGTATACTGAAGTTCAAAGATGAAAGATTTGTTAAATCAATGGTAAATATCACATTTTCTTTCATATGAAAGATCTAGATGTGTGTGTGTTTGTGTGTGTGTGTGCGCGCGCGTGTATTTGTGACATGAACAAATGAGTATCAGGAGAGGAAAGAGACCAACATGGGGAAGGACAAGAAAAAAATAATAGAGTAAGCAAATGCAATGTTATAATCTAAAGAATAATAGATTTGAAAATTCTGTAATTAAACCGATTACTCTATATGCTAATTTTTAAAAACCAATTAAAACCAACATTATAAAATGTTATGAGAAAGCCCATTATTTTATATACTAACATAAGATTAATTAAAAAACCATAAAAAGAGGGGATTGGAGGAATGGTTCAGCAGTTAATAACATTAGCTGCTCTTCCAGAGGACCCAGGTTTAATTCCCAGCACCCATATGGCAGTTCACAACCATCTGTAGCTCTAGTTCCAGGGGATCTAACACTCTCACACAGTCATGCATGTAGGCAAAATACCAATGCACATAAACTTTTTAAAAGCACGAAAAACATACTCCAAATCTTATTTGAAAGACTTGTGTTTAGTAGTGAAGACAACTGCTCTTGAAAAGTCCTTTACTGGTTCATTTAAGTCTCTTAGGGCTGTACCTTCTTTGACAGAAAAATGCTAACAACATTGTTTTAGGCCCATCATTAATTCTGATCTAAGACTGCTGCTTGGGATTCTCCTTTGGAAAATAGAAGTGCAGTTAACATTTATCCAACATATTCTATCCACTAAATACTATGCTAAAATTTTTGCTTATGATACTCTTACTTAATTTTTTGATGCCTCCTTTAATACCCACCATGTAAGTACAGTCTATGGCTTTGTGGATTGTAAACAGCAGTATGCTTTTGATTTCTCAGATCATTCCAAAGTTAAATGTTGCCTGGGCAAGCAACAGTTGCTTAAGATCTATGGACGCCTTTTCTTTTTATAATACAAATAGTTTTTCTTGTCTACTTTAAACAACCATAATTTCTACATGGTAAGCCACTAAGTCACATGACACTTACCATATTGACACCACAGTAATTTTGTATGCCACTAGTTTAACTCTCATTTGACTTAAGAAGTGTGAATGGGAGAATAAATAAAGGCAGGACTGAACTTCGGGGAACTGCCTTCCAGTTGCTATTGGCTGTACAGATAGCATCATATAGTCTATCTCATTTAATGCTCACTACTAGCATCATCAACCTAGTTTACAGATGAGCAAATTGAATTTCCCTTGTTTTATGTTTTAAATGTCAAAGTAGGTACTCTTTCCACATCTTGAAAAGCCTCCCTATAGACTAGTGCACTCAACCAGCATAGTGGACCACTTGTCAATGGCTGGAGACATTTTAAATTGTTACATTTAGAAGCAGTAAATTCTTGGCATCTAGTAGGTAAATACCAGGGAAAGCTCCAATTACAGAGAATTATTGAGCCCCGATGTCAATCACACCAAGATTGGGACACATGTTGTAACTAACTTTGAAATTATCAACCATACTACCCCTTTTTCCTTCCAATACTGACATTCAAATAAACCCTGCCCTATTTAAAATAGTCATCTTACATGAAAGCAGAGGAGGGATTACTAAAGTGTGGGAAGATCAACAAAAATAAACTATGGAAATCCCAGAATCCACTATTTTGTATGATAATTTAAAAAATCAGTTATCTTAGAGAGCATGTGCCTGTCCCAACAATACTCTGTACTAACAACACAGTGATAAAATTTTTATGAATTTTCTCCAGAGCTGAAGGTGGCAACTGGTGGCAATTGACAGCAATCCTGCATTCTGTTGATAGTTTTATTACTTTAAAGTGATCAGAAGTTATCACTCAAACTGGTAAAACGATAAAAGATCAAACTACACAGTGATATTACTAGCCATAACTAAGCACCCATCTCATGCCATGACTAATCCAGGTAATCCATGTTGAGTATCCCTAATCTAAAAATACAAAAAATTTAAAGGTATCCTATTTGGACATTTGGATTTCAGGAGAGCTCACAAAAAGGGAACTATCATGACTGCCTTCCGAAAGACCCAACAAGCAGCTGAAAGAGTCAGATGCAAATATTTACACCCAACCAATGGACAGAAGCTGCTGACCCCTCTGGTTGAATTAGGGGAAAGGCTGGAAGAAGCTGAGGAGGAGGGTGACCCTGTAGGAAGACCAGCAGTCTCAACTAACCTGGACTCCTGAGATACCTCAGACACTGGACCACCAACCAGTCAGCATACACCAGGTGATATGAGGCCCCCAACACATATACAGCAGAGGACTGTTGGGTCTGGGCTCAGTCAGAGAAGATGCACCTAACCCTCAAGGGACTTGGAACCCCAGGGAGTGGGGAGGTCTGGTGGGGGGGGGCCACACCATGTACATGCAGTGTCCATGAATAGCATAGGAGGCATTAGATCTGTTCTGAGCCACATGGGTTCTGAAAATCAAACCCAGGTTCTCTGAAGAGAAGCCCAGCCAGTGTTCTTAACTGCTGGACCATCTCTCCAGCCCCAAATCTCACATTTTTAGTTAATTATTTTATTTATTTACATTCCTAATGTTGCCCCCATCCTGGTCCCCCCCAGGATCTTCACCCCGTTCTTTCTCCCCTTTGCCTCTGAGAGGATGCCCCCCCAAGGCACCCCACCTTCCCTGAGGCTCTTTGGTTGGTGGTTTAGTCTCTAGGAGCTCCCGGGGGTCCGGGTTAGTTGATACTGTTGATCTTTCAATGGGGTTGCCATCCTCTTCAGCTCCTTCAATCCTTCCCCCTCAAATTTCAGATTTTTTTGATGAGGTGTTCAACTGGTAAAGTCTATAAATACTCTAAAATCTGGAGGGAAAAAATCCCTAAAAGTGAAAATACTCTTCTTTTACTCCCAAACATTTCAAGTAAGAACGTAAGAAATATCTTTTAAATTCAGCTTTTAAAACAATCAATCAATCTCTCTCTCTCTCTCTCTCTCTCTCTCTCTCTCTCTCTCTCTCTCTCTCTCTCTCTCTGAGAAAGAGTCTCATATAGCTCAAGCTGACCTTCAAACTCAGATTTGTCTCTCTGCAAAATCTGCTAAGTTATACTAGTTTGCTGTGTTTCTTGTAATTTGGCCTTTAGACAGTTCCTGAGGCAAACAAAACAAAACAAAAACAAAACAAAAAAAACCCCAAAACAAAACAAACAAAAAACTTCTCTGGTATCATAACATTCTGAATTAAGAAAACACTGGTGAATGCAGATTTTTCAGTACAATTACTTTAAAGATAATGGGTTTACTTATCTCTGTAAATTCAAGTGTGTGTGCTCATGTAATGCACAAACGTGATTTTTTTTTTTAAAAATGCCCATTACCTTCATTTATCCTTCATTAGCTCACTCCCCTTTCACAGACACATTTCTGCTGATACATAAATGACTCAGTAAATAAAGGAGGACAGGAGGGAAAAACAGGAAAGCCAACAGGATGATATGGCAGGTTTGAGGTGGTCAGTGAGAAGCAATGTGATCAGACAGAAAGGGCAAATATTTTGTAAAAATAAAACCTGTATTACTGGCAAGGCTGCTGTGCAGAAGGAAGCACAACAAATCATTTTCTCAGAAAACTAATGCAACAGGATATTTTTTTCATAGCAGCAGGATTCACAATAGCCAAGAGGTAAAGGTATCTTAAATATCCATTAAAGAACGAATGGATAGACAGTATGGGGTTATCCATACAATGAAAACTTACTCAGGCTTTAAAAGGAAGAAACAAACTTCTGATACATAGGACAATGATTATGGACCTTGACTACACTAAAACAATTAAGTCAGCCACAGAAAGCTACACTCACATAAGATGTTGTTGAAAGTAGTCCAATTCATAAAAAGAATGGTGGTTACTATGTGCTCAAGTCAGGAGAAAATAGAGTTGAAATGTAAATACATTTTCTGCTTGGGAGATGAAAAAGTTCTAGAGATCTGTTTCACAACAGTAACAATGTATTTAATACTACTGAATCAAATTTTAGATTACATGCTTTTACCACAATAAGAAACATTTGTTTCTTACCAAAAGTATCTATTATGAAGTATGAACATTCAGCTACTAACACCCTCAGTTACATATGCCAAACCAAGCAGTATAAAGAGACTGCCCAGCAATTTCAAATGGAATCTCATGGTTTGTTTTGGTAGTCCTGCAGGCACACAAAATATAAATTAAAGCATTTTGAGATTAGTGAAATTAATTATGCCATGATATTACTAACTTTAGCTTTTAAGACTAGTATTACACATCATGCTATGTTAAAATAATATGGTTATGGACTTAGATTACACTGACCAGCTGTTAATTTTGTACCTTTAATTTTTTCTTTATCCTTCCTAAAATAAAAAGTTGGAATTACATAATTCTCAGTTGGCAGTGTTTATGGTTTTTATCATTGGTAGAAAAGCAATAATAAATACATTTCTTTTTGTTTTATGGTAGCTGTGGACAATGTACTATAATAATTGGAAGATGGCCTTTTTCTACTCATGACAAACATGTAATACAGAATGGCTACTTATATAACCATAGAAAGGAGATGGTTGCACTGAATAGTTAACATAGACTGAACTTCTAAAAGGGAACTCCAGAGATGACGAGCCCACATGATCTCAAAGACAAAGTGTCCTTTCACTTAAACAGCCTCTGGGGACTCCAGAAGCTGAGGTTTGGATGGCTCTGAACAAGGTGAGTGCCTCTCTGCTATATGCCAGAATAAATTACTGTTATCAATTATCCCATTCCTCCATTTTCAGGGGCAGCAAGCAAAGTGGAAAGATCTGCCCTGAATATGGACTCAGAATAAAAGAGGGAAAAGAGTCTATCATATAGCACAGCAAGCTCCATGTCTTCCCCAAACAAACAGGTCTGTTGCTGCTACCTCAACTGTCGGTGGTCATTAGACCTCTGTTTACTTTAGCCTTGCAACACAGATTCATATCAGCAACCCTACAAGAACTCCCATACCTATAGTCTTGAACTAGGAATGTAACATTGGTTTCTTTTTTATTATTATTATTTTTTATTTATATGAGTACACTGCAGCTGTTTTCAGACACATACTAGAACAGTGCATCAAATCACATTACAGATGGTTGTGAGCTACCATGTGGTTGCTGGGAATTGAACTCAGGACTTCTGGCAGAGCAGTCAGTGCTCTTAACCACTGAGCCATTGGTTTCTTTTATGCTGCTGAGGCTACTACTTTCCATTGTAGTATAGATGGCCCTTGTTGGACTATGTAGCTTTCAAATGTACAAGCCAATGTATTAAATTCCCACTAATAATTATGCATGATTTGCAACATACATACATACATACATACATACATACATACATACATACATAACCTATTGGCTCTTTTCCTAAAGAGATCACTGACAAACCTGTATTTGGTTTGTCAAATAACATGATTCAGAAGCCTTTGGAACTGGCTTCCTTAGAAGTTTCAAAACATTTGAAGATATAAGCTAGAGAAGTTGTAACCAAAGTTTGGTGGGTGATTCTGGTGAGAGCACAGAAGATCAAAAGGTTAATTAAAATACAGACAGTAAAGATTATGCTTATGAGATCTCAGATGGGACCAAGACTCTACTTGGAATTAGACTAGACATGACAAAGAACCTATCTACAGTGTCTTGAGATTTTATAAGAGGATGAATTTAAACGTAATAGATTGGGCTACAGATGGCTCACTGGTCAAGAGTACCTACTGTTCTTCCAGGGGACTTAGGTTCAATTTACCAGTACCCACATGTTGGTTCACAAACTTTTAACTCTAATTCCAGGGGATTCAATACCCTTTTTTGGCCTCTACAGGTACTGTGCATACAAGCTGTATATAGACATACATGTGTGGAAAACTCTCATATGTAAAAAAATAAAATTAATTAAAAAATAAAGGTCATGCTGGGCAGTGGTGATGCCCACCTTTAATCCCAGCACTTGGGAGGCAGAGTCAGGTGGATTTCTGAGTTTGAGGGCAGCCTGGTCTACTGAGTGAGGCCAGGACAGCCAGGGCTACACAGAGAAACCCTGTCTTGAAAAACCAAAACAAACAAACAAACAAATAAATAAATAAATAAAATGTCATAAACTATTAAATTTGTCAGAGGAAAGTTCAAGGGAACCAGACATTCAGATTATGGTATCTATCCTGCTACCTGATCTTAGTCAAGTTTATAATAAAAACTATAAGCAGAAAGGTTTGGTTATTTTACAACTTGTTCAGAAAAGCAGTAGCTGGCTTGGGGGCAGGGAAAAGATAGCTACTGAAGAGATTTGGTCCATTAAAAGACAGCAAGTATTTTGCATCAAGACAATAGGAAAGATACCTTCTTTGAATATCTTCAGGAATGACCCGACCTGTCCATTGCAGGCTCCAGGGTATAAAGGTTAACTAATTTGAAAGAGCTTTGCTTTAAAAAAAGAGTTCAGGGATCTCTGCTGGCATAAGGCCATTTGGAAAGTGTTTCTCAATGTTCACTCATCCAAGCACTTATAGGCCACTGAAGCCATAGTCCAAGGGGGCGCAGATACTGTTTAAGCTGGCAACAGACCTTTATGGCACCCATTTGATACAGTTTTAGCAAAGATACAGAAAGCAAGAGTTATGGGGTCATGAGGCTTTACTTGGACTTCAAAGAAAGCGTGGGAGGATAGGTAATATGTGGCAGGATTGAGATTCCTGCAGGCAACACCTAGAGAGCAATGTGTAAATCTGTGCAGATAAAATTCCTAGAGATATCAGAGACTTGAACATCTGAAGAAAGCTGCAGGTAGTGAGCAGGGCCTGCCCATAATATAGCCCATTTAGGCTGTAGACAGCAAGGCCATAGCAGCAGGACAACTGTAACCCACCCAGAGCTCACATAATGCACCATATGTCATAAATGCTAAACATGGATCCACAGGATTTAAGGTTTGTCCTTCTGAGTTCTAGTCTTGCTTTTGTCCCATCCCTCTTTTCTATGGCCCCATTTCTCTCTTTGAGACTGGAAATACTTTCTCTGTGGCTCTGAACGTCAAATGTATACAGCATACTTTCTATATTTTACAAGGTTCACAACTAATAGTTTACCTTTAGTGTTCAAAGAGAGTTTGGACTTGGACTTTTTAACAGTGCCAGAACTGTTAAGATTATGGGGACTCTTGGAAATAGATTGAATGTATTTTGTATTATGGGATGGACATGAACTTGGGGCCAGAGGTAGAATGTTATAATTTAGATATGAAATATCACAAATGGGGTCATATACTAGGGGCTTTATTACCAGCTAATGGACTTTTTAGAAATGACTGCATCTGGAGGGCTCTGACCTAGTTAATCTGTTGATGAATTCATAATATGATGACATTTTTTGGAAGGAGTGAAAACTAGGAGATAGGTGAAGTAAGTCACTGGAGGCATGTTCTGAGAAGCTATGTCTTGTCTCCCTTTTTCCACTGTCCTCCTGGTCAGCCATGAAGTGAGTTTCCATGATCCTATGTGCTCTCTACCGCATTCATCCTTACCATAGGTCCACAAGAGATGGAGCTGAGTACTATGCTCTAAAACTTCTGAAGGTGACAGCCAAACCAAATAGTTCCTTCTTGAAATTCTTTCTCTCAGGTAACATAATGGTGATAGAAACAAAATAAAAACAAAAACACTGTCTGGCATAGTCATCTTTCTTCTCACTAGGTAGATCTCTAGTTAGAATATTATACCTCAATTGTGTATATAGTAAAGTCTTGTCTTTAAAGGTAATAACAAATACAAAACTGCTCATAAAGGATTTCACACCACTGAGAGGCCAGAAGTTTAACTGCCCAGTGGAAACTTCAAGTAGCTTTGAATGGGCTTCTGAATGCAGTGAAGTGGAAGATACCAGGAAAAGCTGGCTGGCTCAAGCCAGCTTTCCTACTGACAGGGAGCACTTGCCATCTGAGGGTCAAACATCATTCATTTCTGCCAACCTTAAGTAACTAATTTATGGTCATGTTTTGGTTCACTTCATAAAAAGTAAAGGTCAACTGAAATGCAGGAGTACTCCTTTTGTTGTCCATCACCATTTTCCCTTATAAGGTAGCCCTACTAACTTCCTTAAAACAATATGCAAAGCCATATCCTACCACAAGTATGCTGAGAGTTCAAACAGAAATATGAACTTCAAGACTACACATATGAATGAAGCACTTGGAAACTCCTAGCTTATTGTGTTAAAAATAAGGTTATCAGCACCCAAGGACCCTTTCCCGGGCTCTACAGAGTCAGTATCTGACAGGAGACAATCCGACCATAAAGCAAAAGATATATTCAGGGGTTTTTTTGTAATACAAATTATTCTCCTTCTAGATTAGAAATATATTTGTCTTTGAATCATCTCATACTTACATAGACACTTTTAGATGTTAATTTTCTACTTTAAATCTATTTTATTTTATCTTTCATGTCTTTGAGAGGGTAATAATTATATTATCTACTATTTGACAGTGGGTACTTTCTGATGTGTCTAGTTGAAAAGATAACAACAAGCAACTCACATGGCTTCCAGTTTTTATTTAACAAATTAATTTTATAGTACTTATACTATATAAGGTATTTCCCCAAGAATTTCACAAGTGATGACATAGGGGTATTGTTTAGATATGTATATTAATTTCTCATATTCATCAAATTATGTATTTAAGATTTACATACTTTCACTGCTTGCAAATTTTATTTTGACTTAAGAGACATGTGACCTCACATGGGTTACAAGATTCTTGGAAAACATGGGTTCCTGTTTTGTTGCTGTCTTAAAGTTGCTGCCACTGGTATTTCAACAATCTAAAGTTTAATCCATCTGCTGAAAAAGTACAACCTCTGAAACTGAGAAACCAGTTAATTTTCAGATCATTCTGAACACTTATTTCATGTATTCCTTATTTGAAGATGTCATTCATTGGTTGGAAGGTTGATGAGGATAGCGTCTAAGCCCCTAGCTATAAAACCAAGTTTTATACATTTCTAGAATAATCTTCTGTATTGATCTGACATGATTGCATAAGTAACAGCTTACTTACTGTGGACAGAAAAGAATGTACATAATTCTTAAAATATTTTTCTTTATATATTATCAATGGAATAAGACAGTAGAAATAAGACATCTAGACACCTGCGATTTTGAGAGGTTGAATGTGAAACTACTTTATTCTGAAAATGTACAGTAGTCATGTTTGGATGGCTACTTAGCTAGAAACTACATTTTCCAATTTCACTTGTGGTAAGACAGACTAAATTCACATCAGTGGAATGTAAGAAGTAGCAACTCACTTGTTCTGACTAATTTTATGTCAACTTGAGACCAACTTGACACAGTTAGAGTTGCCTGAAATGAGAGAACCTCAATTGAGAAAATGTCTCCATAAGATCTAGTTATAAGGCATTTTCTTAATTGGTGGTTGATGCAAGAGAGGCCAGCCCATGCTGGATGGTGCCATCTCTGGGCTTGTGGTCCTGAGTTTTATAAGAAAGCAGGTTGAGCAAGGACTGAGGAATAAGCAAGCCAGTAAGCAATAGTGCTCCACTGTCTGTGCATCAGCTCCTGCTTCTAGGTTCCTACCCTGTTTGAGTTCCTGTCTTAACTTCCTTTAATGATGAAGTGATAAACAGTAAGCTAAATAATCCCTTTCTTTCCCAAGTTGCTTCTGGTCATGGTGTTTTATCACAGCAATAGTACCCCTAACTAAGACACTTAAGAGAAAATTACTTGTTTATTTTTCTCCTCTGGTAGCATGCATAGCATCTTCCCACACTATAAAAGGTACCCTGCAGGGATGGACTTTCTAGAAGAGAAGCAGCTTGATTTCTTCATGTTCTGTGAGTCAATTACAAGGTATCAATAGAACAGGGTCTTGCCTTCAAGATTGGTATGTTAACCAAAAGCATTAGCAATCACCTGTAATGTTTGAAGTAGTCTATGGAACGTTACTGGCCAACAACTCCAAAAGAGGCAAGTCATTCCTAGCATGGAGACTTTTATTTGTTAGCCCGTGGTGTCTAGTAGAGGCATTGTTGCCCCCATTATGGAGTAATTCCATTTCAACTCCTTCTTTATGAGTGTGTAAACACACATAAGTATATGCACACACGTTTATGTGTACACATATACACACATATGCAAACACACAGACATGCATGCATGCACACCTGACCTAGCAAGACAACCCCAGTGATGCATCAGTGTCATGAACATCATGACAGTAATAACTACTTCCTGGTTGGATTTTATTCTGAATCCAGAAGGTGATAGCAATACTTTGGACCATTATCAGGCCAAGAACCTGTGGCTAGACAAGTCATAAGCCCTAGTCTACTATTATTCTACTAAATGAACAGTATTAAACTTATTCTTAGTAACTTATACCCATAGATTAATATGTCTCTTAAGCATCATCAGAGAAACTTCTATTTGTAGTAGATGGTGATTAACACAGATACCCACACCTGTCAAGGTACAAAGAATAAGATACTGTGGAATGCTCAGTCGTAAATGGAACATGTATACTGAACCACCCTCTTTCAAAGGCCCCATAATCACTGCAGAAGAAAATACAGAAATAGTGTAAGAGCCAGAAGTTGTGGATGACAAGGAAACTGTCTAGACACATCAGTACAATTTCACATATGATCTCACAATGGTTGGAACAATACACACAAGGCCATTGCCAGTTCAAGCCAGGTAAAATCTCAGCATGAAGAGGTGAGATGGGCATGCAGGGTCACTCCTGAGGAGCTATTAGTAATTGTTAGTGTAGGTAGAGCAAGAGTTGGTTTTCTTTAAAAGTGTGGCTCCTGATAAGCTGACCATAAACCAGTGGAAGTCCAGATAATCAAGAATATATAGGTGTCACAAATTAGACTTGATGGGTTTTAAAAAGTAGATGTACACATTTGGGTGGGGAGGTAAGAGGAGTGTATCTGGGGGTAGTTCTGGAGGGGGATGGATATGATAAAAATATAATGAACAAAACCAGAAAAAAATAAGGGTGGGGGAGGAACTTGCCTCAAGCTTCCTTCTTGTTGCTAACCCTGTTTCACAGGTTTCAGTGTAATAGTGGCAGTAAACTAGCTTCAATCATGTAAATGAAGCCAACATGACAGGGCAGTGGTTTTCAACCTTCTTAACACTATGACCTTTTAACATAGTTCCTCATGTTGTGTTGACAATCATAAGATTTTTGTTCCTACTTCATAACTCTAAATTTTGCTACTGTTCAGACCTGTATTGTAAATATTTGATAAGTAGAATATCTGATATGCAACCCCCAGGTACAGGGGATAACAAAAATGTATACAATGATTGGGTGCTAGGTCTAAAAGCAAGTTCTAGAGTAGTGCTTCTGGATTAAAGCCTGGTTCCCTCACCTCTATCCTGCTATGTAAGAGGAAATTTTCAGTCTTCTTTAAATCATTGAATTCCAGGCTCTTTGCTACATCGTTTTCGCTAATTTACCTACTATTCATGCTTTTGAGGCTTGCAGTCTCTAGGCAGGACTTTCTAAGTTACACCCCCACCCCAACACCATGGCTTTTATGTCAGCTTGACATAGCTAGTCATCAGAGAGGAGAATCCTGCAATTGAGAAAATGCCCCCATAAGATCAGGCTGTAGGCAAGCCTGTAGAGATTGTTCCTAATTAGTGATTTATGGGGGAAGACCCAGCCTATTATGGGCGGTGTCATGCCAGGGCTGGTGGTCCTGAGTTCTATAAGAAAGCAGGCTGAGCAAGCCAAGGGAAGCAAGCCAGTAAGCACACCCCTCTATGGCCTCTATCAGTTCCTGCCTCCAGCTCCTGCTCTGTTTGACTTCTTGCCCCAACTTCCTTTGACTTCCTTTGATGATGAACAGTGGTATAAACCAAATGGACCCTTTCCTCCCAACTTGTTTTTTTTTTTTGGTCATGGTGTTTCACTGAAGCCACAGACCCTAACCAAGGCCCCATCTTTATCTATCATGCAGTATCAACCTTGTTGCTTCAGCTAGTCCTCCATTGCCTTAAAGGTACCACCAATACCTTTTGTGCTTTCTTTCTTTGTCTCCCTCCCTCCCCCTTTTTTTCCTCCCCCTCCAGCCCCTCCCCCTTTTTGAGACAGGGTTTCTTTGTGTATACATGGCTGTTCTTGAACTAGCTATGTAGACTAGGCTGGCCTTGAACTCATAGAGCTCTGTCTGCCTCAGCCTCCAGTGTGTTGGGAGTAAAGGCATGAACTGCCACTGTTCAGCAATACCTTTTTCTTGTATAAGATCCCAGTCTCTATACTTAACCTTATATCTTGCATTTGCCTTTACTTGCATCTTGTGTTCTGGTTGTACTGGATAATACTTGGATGCACCTTGTACAAAAAGAATTAATTCTATGCTAACATTCCAGCCTCCATATCCTGCCCTTTCCTATCCATGATATAATTTTTCAAAACGTACACAAGAAAAAACAGAGAAGCTTTTCTACCCCTAAACAGAACACCACTCTCTGCCTCTTTCTGTCTTTCTCTCTGTGTCTGTCTCTCTGTCTCTCTCTTTCTCCATGTGCTATACTTCTGTATAACTTTGGACAGCCCTTTCATTAAACCACTTATCTCCCTGAGTTATTAGGTTTTCTTTGTTTTTCTTTCTTTCCTTCCTTCCCTCCCTCTCTCCCTCTCTTTCAAGTAGAGTCTCATTGTATAGCTCTTGCTGTCCTAGAAGTTGCTATTTAGATCAGGCTGGCCTTGAATTAATAGACATCTGCTTGCCTCTGCCTCTTAAATGCAGGGAGTAAAGGCAGGCACCACATCTGGCCCTTTGGGATTTTTTCATATGTCTGATCTCAAAGTTAGAATATATATCCCAAAGGCAAAGTATCTTGTATATTTTAATACCTTTGGCAGTTAGCATCTGACTTGTATCTGATGACTGTTGAAAAGACAAGAGAAGAATTTAACAGGTCACATATTTGCAAACCCTACAGATAACCATTCTTACCTATTCAGTGCAAAGGCATAGTGAAATTTAATGTTGTGCTGATCAGCCAAATCACACGTAGGCAGCATCTTCAGGGTTTCTACCAGCTTGACCATTGCATCATAGTCCTGTTGGCAAAAGGTCTCAGAGTGGGAGAGAGACAGGAAACAGCTCTTCATAGATTTTTTTTCTGAATAGTTAGAAACATAAGACAGCCTCCAAGTTTAAAAATAAACCATTCTTTGCAGATAGAATTTAGTGAAGTTAATTGTAGCTTTGACAAGTATAAAAAAAATATCAGAAAAGATAGATGAGACAGAGCAGGAATTCCTGCTACCAGAGGGCACAAAATGTCAATAGAATATCTGTTACATCCACACAAAAAAATGAGGGCAAGTGAGCCTGGTAACAGGAAAAAGATATTGTGTTGAGTGTGGGAGGGTTAATACCAGCAGCAGAACTGTGTTAAAATGAGTTTGATAAATACAAGAGAACTTAGTCACTTTCCCATGCAAATGGAGGAAACATTTTATTCCTTCACACTCTGGCTAAATTAATCAAATTAATATAATTTAGAATTTCCCAACTGAAGCACTGTTGATATTCTGGGCCTACATCTCTGCTCTGTGATGCTATCCTGTGTATTGTTAGATGGGTAGCTGCCTCCCTACTAGAAGACACAAGTACCCCTGTTCTACAAGTTAGTTTTGATGAACAGAATCTCTTCAGACAGTGCCAAATACCCTCAGGCTGAGAAATACTGTTCCAAACGCTGCATACATTACCCTGGGGTACCAAGTGTGTGTCTACCGGATCCCATTCTAGCATTGACATTAACAAGTTTTCTTTAACCAAGCATAGAACTACTAGTATTGGAGAACTCTCTGTTAGCCAGTCAGCAAAGAGGATCTTCCTACAGATATCTGACACCTGGCTTTAGACCTTGGTGCTACAGTCTCAGAAAAGAAGACAATATATCCCCGGAACCTTCCAGCTCTACTTTGAGCCTAGGAGTTCTATCAATAAAAAAATTAACAACCGAAGGCACTTAGGAAGGGAAAGGCAGAAGAAAGCCAGCAACTCCAAGAAATATTTCAAGAGCAGGGTATGGTGTCATATGCCTATAATCACTGTACTAGGGGATGGTAAGCAGGAGCACCTGGAGTTCAAAGTCATATTCACCTATACATTGAGTTCAAGGCTCAATGAGTGTACAAGACCCTGTCTCCAAATAACAGCAAAACCAAAACCAAAAAGAAGTACTTCAAGAAAAGTCTATTATATTTTCTTGGTGCATAATAGCCACCTGTTATTAAAGGCAGGTAGTTTGTCACTCAGGCCACGGGTTCCTTAGTAGCTAACTCTGTTCTTGGTCTAGATCATAAATGGATGGCTCCATCTTTCAGATGTACAGAACATGTACCACTAGTGTAGCTTTGTAGTATTTCTAGAAGTAAAGCATATTAGACTTTGTGCTTCCAGAAGGAAGATACACAAAATACTCTTAAAACGTGTTCAATTTGGAAAAGAAATCCTCAGTTTCCTTCATATTTCCACACCTTATAACCTGGGTCTCAAAATCTTTCAATAACTTCTAATGCCAACTTTACAATAATCATCTCTATTCCCTAGTTCTGTACCACAGCCCAGCTACTGCTACTCTCACTAATGAGAGGTGGTAAAAAGAGAAAGGTAACTTAAAAGGCTTAAAGAAGATGCCAGAAGATTTGAGAACAAAGGCAATGAAGCTAGTCAGCCTCTGTTTGAATCTTGACTTTACCGCACTCTGTGAATTTGGGCAGGTTACTTAATTTCTCTGTGCCTCAAATTTCTTCATTTAAAGTTAAATCAGGCACAATAAGAGCAAACCTAAACCAGAGGTTAAGAGGACTTAATGAATCTGGATTTACAAAGAATTGGAGAATCATCATCATCATTATCATCATCTTAGTTTCTCATTTTAAGCAGTTCTATACAAACAGGACCTCTTGTGGCAGTGCTCACTCCAGCTCTAATATGACAAATTATCTCTAAATCATACACAATATCCCATCACCAGGTTATATACTTAGATAGAGTAGCTTCTTCATCACACTCCAGATGTAAGTATTCATACTTTGTATGAAGATTTCTTTATAACAAAGAAAAGTCAGGCATATGCTAACCATACATAAGCACATTTCATACCTGTATATCACGGTAGGACAGAAGTAAGTTAATGATGATGTCTGATGTCAGAACCTCAATGTTATCCATTCGGAATTTAATTCGAGTCAGCTCTTTTGCCAGTTCATCACCTTGGTATTTCTCTCTGGCTTTCCGGATGTCATTTAACAGTGTTTCTTTATAATAAGCACTGGAGAAAGAAACAAAATCCCCTGATCATATACAGGCATCCAGGACTCTCTTGAGTGCTCAAACAAGCATGGTTCTCAGTAACACATTGCTGAGCCTTCCTATGCCAGTAAACCTAAAATGATGTCTACCTTTTTGCATACTGCAGCAAAAAAACTAGTAATAATAAAATTCAGTTTATTATAACCTTAAAAATATCTTCAAAGCTAAAGTTTCAGACAGTCTATAGAATTTTCAATGCAACCCCGAGAATTACACACACACAGAGCATGAAGCAAACTTATATAATTATTTAATTTCCCCCACTATCAACAGATTATCAAAAGCCAAACAAAACTCCAGAAGACATGAAACCTAGGTAAATTCATTTTAGAAACATTCTCATCTTCTAAGTGTTCCAAGTTAGTAGCTATGAAGTGGTTCTCAGGTGAAGGAGACAGGAAACTGATGGTGTATCTTTAAGCAATCCAACAAGGGGTATACAGAGGCCATGCCAGGAAGATTACAGACAACTGTCACCCTTAGCTTTCCTTGTTATATTTTTCCTGTGAAGTGTTTTCTAATATAAAGTAAAAAAAATTTCCCTCTTCTGAGCATTTAAACAACAAAAGGGTATGTAAAAACATTTAAAGCTGTAAATCTACCCTGAAATGTCTTCATAACCTTTCATACAACCAATACAACCAATATTAGTATGTGGTACTTAATTTAAGACATGAAGACTCCTAATTTAGTGGTACAGAAGTCAACTTAAAATGACGACCATAGATTGACTTAAGTATCTTGTCTGTTTTCCAAGTAATTTTAAATAGAGCCTGGGCACTACCAAGTGGTAATGGTAACAGCCCATAAAAAAGCTGAAATTATATAGCTAACTGTAAAGAATAAATTTAGGAAAGAGTAAATTAAATAATCAACTCTATAGAAGAAAAAAACAGATAAAATGAGAACAGATGGTACTTAGTCTGAATAATTATAGAATAGTGGCACATACATGTGCATACAGCACATAGCCTGGTCCAATGTTCCTTATAAGACCTCAATTAACATTTAAATAATAGAGTAATAGCTTACAGAAAGGGTTCTGATATAAAAACACCAGGGCACTGCTTTCACTCTTTATTTCCTTATTTTTCAAGTGCCATTACACTAATGATGAGCAAATTAGTAGGTCCTGCCAGTATTTAAAATTCTGTTATTAACTGAATGAGACATTAAATTAGGTTACATCCACTGCCCATTCAGCAGACTATAAAGGCATCAAAGCCATTAAGGTTTTATTAGTTTGGCCTGATGAATAAAAAGTTATACTTTAGTCTTGCTTTCAAGGGTAACTGAAAAAAAATCAAAAATAAAAAAAAGAAACAAAAAAAAAATAAAAAATATTTTATTTTTAAAATAAAATATAATAAGATCTGTAACTTTTATGTAAATGAAATTATACCTGACATGTTGGAGACATCAGACACATAGTATGTAGCCACTTCTGTGTCTGGTAACCAGGGAGGATGTTGTTAATCACTGTGGACTTGGAAATGGTTTACAAGTACTTTCAAGCACAAGACCCATGATAAAGATAATAAATCTGCCAGAGTTGGTACTTGGGCTAAAAACTTACCTGCCATTCCTGTTACAGAGGTTTTTAAACATAAGCACCATTAACCCCCTCATTAACCACTGTCAGGCACCAGTCAGAGGAAAAGTATTTTGAGCTTTTGGAAATTAAACAACCCTCCCCCAGCTTGTTTTCTTCCTAACACATGGATTTAAATGAATGAGAAACAAACTTGAACCTATTTCTTAAAGACATGATTCCCCTGCCAGATTCAAGCTATATACCTTTTCATTAGACCTAAAAATATGGTATTAGGAGAGGTTTCTCTCTAAAATTATACTATTTTTTCCTTCAAAATAAAATAACAACTAGCAAGGTGTTAAAGAACCCCTCATTTGTTTTCTGTTGCTGCCATCTGGGTTTCGAGACTTCTTCTCCATTAAAGTCTGTATCTCAAAGAAAGGCAAGAGGACAGAAAAGGTGAAAAGGTGTTAATAAGTGTGACTTTTTTGCAGCACTTTGATGGTAACCCTCCACAGTTCAGGTGCCATGATCTGAGCTAAAGTATGGCATGTGGTCCTTGACATTTCATTACAAGTCAGTTCTGCCAGTCCTTTGGATTTTCATTTGTTTTGGAAGAACAAATCCTTATGACACAACTTACAGGAATAAGTCCTTTAAATTGGCTGTGAGCCAAATAATAGGGATCCTCTAGTTAAGAATAATTTCCTGCCTTTAACTTTTCAACTAACAGCTCCGAAGGTATGGTTTATTGAGCATTAAGGTTGCAAAAGGAGCAATGACTTCTCCAAGGCTACCCAGTGAGCAATCACCTAACCCAGGATTCATACTCAAAGCTGTCCACCTCTGTGTGGACACCAGACTCCATGACGTCAATCTATGGATAACATGTCACAGAACATCCTGAGGTCAGGTTGGTTGAAGCTTGACTCAATGCATGCTTATAAGAAGAACTTAAGGTCAGAATGACCTTGCTTTGGCATTTTCAGTACCTGAATAAGAGCATAAAGTTATGTTCAGAAATTATCTGAAAACACAGAATCTTTGAGTTGAAAAAGCTCTAACAACAATCATGGAGTTAATTTTCCCATTTTCTAAAGGAGAAAAGAGCTGTAGAGAAGAGTTACATATTAAGGTCACATATGGAACCATGGCTAGCCCCAGGCCCAATTCTGATCATCTAAACTTCAGTTCTCTTCTTTTCTTGATTCATCTTAGGAACTCAGTTTAGTGAGGAACTAAGGGGGTAATGATGAATTCCAGGATGACTAAGTGGATACCAATGAACCCTATTCTCTAGGTATCCTGGTCACTTCAAAGTACACCTTATACCACCTCCATGAAAGTAGAGGGGAATTTCTGCAAGAATCCCAGGATTTTTAATGACTGATGAAAATTACCATGAAGTCACACGGATGTCCTTAAGGAGGCTGGTGAACCTGTCCACCAGGGGCATACACAGTGGGCCAAGGATGGTGTCCCAGTTAGGCTGCATGTACTCTGAGGCTCTCCTCTGGGCATCACTCTCACAGCAAAAATAGTCAGCACATGGTGTCACAGTGTAGGGGATGAAATAATAATTTCCACTAGATGCCTGTAAAAAAAAAAAAGTGTTTCAGAAAGCAAGTGATGCAGAAGTATACAGCTATGGCTCTTAGCAGGCAGACCTGGTCGGACAGGGAAGGGAAAGATGCACATTATGGACAACACTTTGTGTGATATCATTACAAATCTACTAGGCTCAAAACAAAAGACACTCAATTTCAAATCGCTACTAATTTGTCTCTGAATTTCATTGGCAAAAAAATGTTAGAGTTTTAAGTTTTAGAAATCATATAAGCTCATGACCTGTCCTCCAAACCACAAGGAACTTGGATCCCTTGAAAGTCAAAGATTATAAAGTGGCATATTCGTTTTTAGTGTAAATTAAAAGTCCACATTATTTGATGATTTAATAGAGGTGCTATTAACTTTTGTGAATAAAAATGGTTTTACAAGAATCACATACTGATATATATGATTACTTTCAAAGATTTTGTGAACAAAATCCATTGAAGTATTTTACAGCATTAAGCAATACTCACGTAAAGCAACATCTTTGTTCTACAGAATAATTATAGTTGACTAAATCATGATCCTTTGAAAAGCATAAGCATTACCTTTAAAAGGCATTAACTCAGTATTCAATTTTTAACACATTGAAGTCTAAAAATACATTCTTTATATGATATTCTTATAGCCAACTATATATATACATATACATACATACATACATATATACAAACAAATAAATTTGGCATACATATGCAATAAAAAGAATGGAGACCAAGGGGCTGACTTTTGAAAACTGTATTTGAAAATAACTGAGATTGTACCATGAATAGTTTACATCTTGTTGAATTGTTGGCCAAAGGGTTCCCATGGCCAAAGGGGTAGTACCCCCAAGAGATTGCCAAAGATACTGGCGGCTCACCACAACCTGATAATAAGGCCATATTCCTGAATACAATGCTTATTTATGTCATCAAACATGGAGAAGTCAATCTGTACCCAACCAAACACTTACTGACCAGCATTTATGCTGCTGGAAGTTACTCTGCACAGTACCAGAGGAGAAAAGTAAGCGTCAGTGTCATTCAGCTATAATAAGCCCTATAACCTATAATGGTGACTTGACTGCAGAATATACTGGTAGAATGGTAGGGTAGATGTTATGGGGGTCACCAACAACTTTTTGACTGGATTTAAGTCCCAATCCATGAGATGGAACCTGCTAAATTGGTCAACAACCTGCGACTAGATTGGTCATGGGCCTAGGGAAAAACCTACTACTATTATTCTGCTAAAGAAACATAGCAATAAAATGACTCCTAAAGACACACTGCTATGCCAATAGACCAATGTCTCACTCAATCCTCATTAGAAAAGGAGATTTTTGCTGTAGATGGGGACTACCCACAGAGGCACATAACTGGACAATGTGCAAAAAGCAAGAGACTTTGGAGCATCCAGTTCTAGCTCTAATGTCTTTATCAACTCGCATCCCCTTCAGGCTCAGGGATACAGAAGAGGAGGCAGAAAGATTGTTAGGAGCCAGAGGTTGAGGATGACTCTAAGAGGACTGAGTTCCTGACACAACAAAACTGATAAACATATGAACTTACAGAGACAATGACAGCAAGCATAGGACCTTCAGAGGTTCAGGACACATGGATCTAGACACAAAGTCACACCCCCAACGAAGAAGCTATTTGCAACTGATACCTGCTGGCAAAGGTAAAATCAATTTCCTTTTATAGTGTATCACTGGGTCTATCAATCACATTCCATGACAATGTGAATGGCAAGAGTAATTGGTTAACACAAAACAAACTCCATGTGTTGTTCTGTGGGGTTTTTTTGTTTTGTCATTTTTGTCTTATTGGGTTTTTTTGTCGTTTTATGAGAGGGAGCATAAGAAGAAACATGAATCTGGGTGGGGAAGAAGGAGGAGAGATCTGAGAGGAGCTGGGGAGAGGAAAATATGATCAAAATATATACATGAAATTTTTAAATAAATAAAAAATAAACTCCTATGTGACACTGAGTACAGGGAAAAAGAAAAGGCTACATGTTTAGCTGAATGTAACTCCAACAGGAGCTAAGACTGAGTATGGATACTCAATAAACTAATGCCACTCCAGATCCTGCTAGATATATCTAGAAAGAAACAGCCTCAGTGAATTCTGGGTTAGTCAGGTTACATTTAGCTGCAAATCACATTGACTGTCACCAGGCTGAACATAATTCATTTGAGACTGTCATGTTGACCATGTTTGCCTCAGATTCACTGTGTGGCCCAAGATGTCTTTAGACTCCTGAATCCTCCTGCTTCCACTTCCCAAATTCTGAGGTTATAGGCATGTTCCATAGGTCCTTCATGTACTCAATCTTTTCTTTAAACTTTTAGGGAAAAAAAACTAGTTTAAAATTTTTGACCTAGCCAGCCAGTGGTGGCACATGCCTTTAATCCCAGCACTTGGGAGGCAGAGGCAGGTGGATTTCTGAGTTTGAGCCCAGCCTGGTCTACAGAGCAAGTTCCAGGACAGCCAGGGATACACAGAGAAACCCTGTCTCGAAAAAAAAAAAAATTGACCTTATTGCCAGTGGTCCTTAAACTAGGTTTAGTGGTGTATGCCTGTAATCTTAGCACTTTGGGGATAGAGGCAGGGGACCAGAAGTTCAAGATGATCCCCAGCTCTATACTAGGTTCAAGACTAGCCTAACATACATAGAGACCCAGTCTCTGAAAATAATTGTAGACCTTAAATTCCTATATCTAAGCTTGAAAGAATTTATATGGCAAGAAGAACCATTCATCTAACTTCTTCCAATTTTAAACTAAAATAATAGAGGTATCCAGGAGGTTGGACATACTAAAGATTTAACATCAGAAAATACGTTTTGGGGTTGGAGAGATGGTTTATTCAGTACAATGTCTACTGCACAAGTGTAAGAACCTGAGTTAAGAGCCACAGCACCCAAATGAAAGCCAGGCCCAGAGCTCATTCATAATCCTAGTGTTGAGGGGCATAGGCAGGCAGATCCCTAAAGCATATTGGACAGCCAACATAGTTAAATAGATGATCTCCAGGTTAAATGAGAGACTGTATCAAACAATGAGGAGAGCACTTTAGGAAAATATCTGACATCAACCTCTGATATCATCTGCATGCACTCACATAAACATAACCCACATGAATGCATGTACATATATTACACAAAATGGGTAATTTTAAAAGAATACTGTGTGCCCAAATGGGATATTAAATAAAGAACAAGACTGCTTTTAAATTAAAAAATGATATACTCTGCTTTATGGAAGTATAGGTAACATTCTTGTTTCTACTTTAATTTAAAACATATTTAATTGTCCTGCAATTGTCTTTTTTTCACTGTGTTGGGCTCTGTTATGTCACATTTTGAATCTCAAAATAATCTATTAAAAATTACCAACACTGTCTCACTAAAACACATTTCAAACTAAGTGAATTTTTTTCTTGGGGACCACAAGATCAGTAATTTTAGTTCTGTAGAACTTGGAATATCTGTTCCGACTATTATACTCAATTATAGGAGTGTGAAAACTAACACAGACTACCCACAAACATAGGGGCAGGGGCCAAGTGCCAATACAATTGTATGTATGAATATAAATTCAAATTCCATATTTGTGTAGTCATGAATTAATTTTATTATTTCCAAATATTTAGAAAATATTTTTATAAACCATCCTTGGGTCTGGAGAGATGGCTCAATGGTTAAGAGCACTGACTGTTCTTAAAGAGGACCCAGGTTCAGTTCTCAGCACCTACATGGCAATTCATAACCGACTGTAACTCCGATTCCAGGAAATCCAACACCTTCTTCTGGCCTTTGTGGTCACTAGAAATGTTTCATACATGCAGGTCAATACTCTTACACATGAAATAAAAATATTTTTAAAAATTCTTAACTCTGAGTCCTTATAAAAATAAGTAATAGGTCTAACTCATATCAGACTAAGCCTTCAGATGCCCCATTAACCATAAAAATAAGGTTCTCTGAGAATAATTACCTGGCTGCGAAATAGCAGCTGCAAAACATCCCTGAGGGTACCAGCCATTAGCTGGTATTAAACTCCTCAAAACGCAAGTGCCAATATTACAAGTAGAAGGTGAAAAAGTTCATCTGTGTGGATAATGATTGCAGAAATGTGGCTCATAAGTTCACCATCACCAGGAATTAAAATTGCCTGTATCCAAGGAATGAAAGCCTCTTCTTTCTTCCTAAAACTTAGAAGTTCTCGGAGATCAAAACTAAGGTTTTGGTGGGTCAGAGACATTTTTTTTTCCTTTTCCCTGCCAGGAAATTCATGTTGCTAAAGAAAATTAAATTAAGTTAGATTTGCATGTTCAAAGTTGAAATGGATTTTGAACTGAAACTGATGGTTATGGCAAAGACCTTCCAATTTCAGATCGAAGGAGGAAAACACCAAATGCATTGGTGAAGTACAGAAGGTAAAATGTGTCTGAAGAATTCCAGCTTATTTTAAGGGTATTTGTGTCAAACTAGAAGTGTCCCAAGCACCTCAGAGCCTATCATCTCCAGAAAAATTACTGTAACTAGTTACAGTTCTGTTTAAAAACCATTTAAACTTCCTGTAAAATGCCCTAAAATATATAACAAATGGAAAAACACTGTTCAGGAAACTTCACTAAACAGTGATAAGACAAGTAAACTTCTGGAGCATCTGAGCCATAATCTGTTTAGCCTCAAGTGGCAGAAATTATATTCAGTGTAGCCAAGAAGTTAAGATTCTTTCTAGCAGAGTCTAGGATGATACCATGTCTTGGTGTTGTAAGTGCTCTATTCCTATCAAGTGTGATCAAAAGGATCAGGGCTTCCCTTTTCTTTCCAACACTTTTTTTTTTTATAGGGCAGAAGCTCTATCCTAAGAGGCGGCAACAGCAACAATGAATGACTCGAAAATAACACCACCCTATGTTCTGAATGGTTTTGCTCCTGATCATTGAGAAGGTGAAGATTTCATATCAGGAGATGCAAACTAAGAAGACCCAGGGCTGCCACCTCTACTCCTTGTATCACAGAACTAAATATCAACACAAGAAAAGTTACTGCCTCCATTGCCTGCTCCAGACAATCAGTATAGTGTAGTGCCTGAGGAAGGAGTGGCTGTAAGCACAGCTTTGTAGCTCTCAATAGAAAGCTGGCTTTATGTGTAATGTGACATGGGGATTTTCAAGGCAATGTGAAAAAAGAGACTGGTGGTAAACAGCTAAGAGGAGCCTGGCAGCACTATGACAGTAAATGAAAGGTAGATCAGCTATAAATTTTTCAGAGAGTAAGCTACAGAAAAAGACAGCTAAAAGGAGCTTTCCCAAGGTTAGGGCAGGCTTTGAGAACAAGACTTGAGGCTGAGGGCAGAGAGAGATGATGGTAGGAGTGGGGTATTTTCAAGAGAAATAATTCAAGATTGATGGTTGAAATTTTACAACAGAAGGAACTTTGGGGCCTAGATTGTTGCACATACTCATCAGAGTTAGCAAACAGTAATGACAAAGACAAGTTTTAAATTGCCCTCCAGCAGTGAAGGTTCTGTCTCTAGAAAGTAGAAAAGCACTTATAGTGAGAGCTGCCCAGGACTTTTGCCAGTGGCAGGGGTGATGTGCAGATGTGGTTGGAGATCTGCTGGGTGGCTTACTTAGTTTACATGCTTTCCTTCATCTTGATTTAGTATTAACCTTTGTTCCTGTGGACAGCACACTAGACTTTCTTCCCTGGTAAATCAGACTGACTGAGATTGTCTCTTTGCCCTCACATATGAACATCAGTTATAAGGATGATTTTGCTGCCCTCATCAGTACACAGCTTGTGAACAGTACCTGGTAAAGTAGTTGTCCCTGGTTGTATATTTTGATTTCAGGTTTTTAGAGAAAAGGCTCCAAGTGATTCTGATGGTTACAAAGCACCTATAAGACCCTGTTCATATTCTTCATAGTTTATCAAAAGACACACAAAATATACTTATTAGAGAGTAGATGCATGTGTGTATGGAAGTAACTTTATAAACAGGGCACACTAAAGAATGAAGTACATAGACCTACGGTTCAAGCAGTAGTGGCAGTGTCTTGGGAGCTAAGGTTTCACATGGAAAGGCTCCTGCCACTTTTCGATTTTTGTTGGGAACAGGGTGAGGAAAGCTGTTTAGTTGTTTGTGGTAGGTGGAGATAATTTTTGTTCAGTTTTTCTTAGTGACCAGACTTTAATTTTTAAGAATATATTGACTTGCCGGGCGGTGGTGGTGCATGCCTTTAATCCCAGCACTTGGGAGGCAGAGGCAGGCGGATTTCTGAGTTCGAGGCCAGCCTGGTCTACAGAGTGAGTTCCAGGACAGCCAGGACTACACAGAGAAACCCTGTCTTGAAAAACCAAAAAAAAAAAAAAAAAAAAAAAAAAAGAAAAAAAAAAAAAAGAAAAAGAAAAACAAAGAATATATTGACTTATTAAGTAAAGGTATTCTCATTTTGAAAGGAATTCAAGAGACTCTGGATTGTTGACATGTTAAAAGTTGGCTCACCTTAAGAGCAAAGGCTACATCTTCATATTTCTGTCCATTTCATTTCTTCAATACAGTAAACAGTGTAACTTGAGAGTAATGGCTGCTATCAGTTCTTAGTTGTAATGGTCATTTGAATATTGATCATTTGAATCAATTACAATATTCATGTGAACAATCCAGAAGTATAGAATATAAAACACGAAGAAAGATTCAGCATGCTGTATTCATATATATTTGTACACACACTATGTAGCAGATATAGTCAAAAAAGTGAAAGAAGCTATCAACTTGATAGTGGGGGGGGCACTGGAGTGGTTTGAAGGATGGTTTGGTGTGAGGGGTAAGTGATGTATTTCAATTAAAAACATAAAAAAATATTTTAGACCTATTAGCTAATAAGGGAGACTAACAACTGGGTGCAACACCCACGCAGCAAGATTGATTAGAAACATGACAGGGATAGCAACAGGCAAGATAGTTTGAGAGCTCAGCTGTAACACTCATTTGTGAAGAGATTAAAATAAGTGCCCGGCTTAAGGCTGTGCCCTTGAAGGAGCCATATTGAGAGTGGCACAATATAGAGACATAGGCTTCATTGTAGTCCAACCAAGTCATAAAACTAACACGAAAGTTACAAAACCAGCAGGCCCAGAGTTGGGAGGGAAATCAATAAACATAATTGTGATAACAAACTACCTTAAATGTCATTTTTTTTCCCAGAAAAACACAGAAAACATGAAAAGAATAGAACAGGGTAAATCATAATACAGGGAAACAGCAGGCAGTATTATCTACTTTTGAAAAGATCTAACATTAAACTTAGAAGACAATGACTTTTAAAAAGCTATTATAAATGTGTTGAAAAACTAAGGAAAATCATGTTTCACAATGAAAACTGAGGGACCTACTGGGGATGAAAGGGTGGAAAGCAGAAAGCAGAGACAGGAGGAGATGGGAGCAGGAGGATTGACAAAGACAAATCATGTCTCAAAAGACCATAATGAAACATTTTCTATGTTAATTAAAAATAAACAAGTAGGGCCATCACGTGGTACAGGAGAGAAAGCTGCTTCCTCAAGGCACTGACAACCTAAGTTCAATCCTAGGATCTGAAAGGTGGAAAGAAAAAACTAACTCTTACAGGTTGTTCTCTGACCTCCCCACAGGTGCTAAGACATGCACACCCACAAACATACAAAACAAATAAATGTAAAACTGTTTTTAAAAAATCACAAAACAGAATTAAGTAAAACCTAAAAGACATGATAATAATGTCTCAAAAGAGAGTATCTACAAACAGAAATTATTGTAAAACAATAACTAAATTCTGAAGAAGAAAAATTCAATCACCAAACTGAAAACTTCATTGAAGGAGATCAAGGTAAGCAGATCTCAAGATAGACTGATAGCTCCATTAAAGCAATCTGAGGAGAAGAGTAAAAGGGATAAAAAACTATGCACAGAATGTTAATTAATTGGGAGATAACATTAAACATACCAGTATATACAACATATAAT